>NC_041369.1:15647411-15889911 GCF_900634415.1 Cottoperca gobio | reverse complement strand
ATAACAATGAATAGCAATCTTTACCCACTCTGCCTCGATACTAGTTTCTCTCTATAAGAGGAGTGTGCGATGTTTTTTGTCTCCTTGATAAGACACTACATACATAATTACTTGTGCACGCTTCAACACGGATCTGTTGGCATGCAGCTCTAATCAAATAGGAACAACATTGGGGAATCAGAGGCAGAGGTGTCTGATCACATTTCTTGGCATAGTTTATCCTGTAGTAATCCCCTTTAGTTTCCACTTGCATCCTTATCACCTCTCTGTCACATTGTACCTTACAGGCTGCGTTATTAAAACCTGAAAATGAAAACAGATCTCCAGAGCTCCTAAACGTTCACTATTGTGTTTGTTTTTTATGCTTATTAGGGAATTTGCAGCCGTAGTACAACAAAATATTAGTTCTTAAACTTAACAATCATCTTAACTTGAAAGCCACCAGCCAAAAGACCAAGCGGTCTACCAGCTGATCGAAGATCAAGCGGACCGATTTCCTAAAGAATCTGTAAGAGACAAAATGACTGTGTCTGCAGGACTCGTCCTCTCGCTGCGCTACAGGCTGGAGTCTTCAGAGAGAAGCCCTCTGTGCTCACGGGCCAATGAGGGAGCGCAAAGGGAGACGGGGCTCCTCTCTTCTCTGGTATAAAGATGTAATCAACACGGGCTCCTGAGCGTCACTCAGCGTCATACAGGTGTGAAAGGGAACCGCACGTAAGATAGACAGACATACATACAGACAGACAGACAGACAGATACGTTACCAGTAGCTTAAACGACATATGACATTGCACATCTGCCCCCCCCCCCCTCCCTCCATTAAAAATACATATACACTGCAACATTGACCACATAGTTTTTGTTTTGAATGTTTGAAATGTTTGTTTGAATCCCCCCTGCCATCACCGAGAGGAGTTGTACAGTAAAGCACATTAGAAGCACAATCTCGTCTTATTACAACCACTGCAGATACTGCGGTAAAACAAATAATAATAATGAGCTGATATGGAAATAGAGAATGCATTGGGTTACAGAAACGTGAGTGCACAAACCCACTGCACCACATTGTTGCCTGGCAACTTAACCAATGCAGCTCGGGAAAGTAAAATGTTGAGGCTCACATATTTTGGTTTGATCGGCCCGAGAGAATACAGCACGTAGCCACCATTCAATACTACAACTGTTCCCTATTGGGTGTCGACAGCCCTGTACTGCAGCCCACAGTAGTTTAATAATGATCCTTAACCCACTGCTGAGGCTCAGACTCACCCTGCCTGCCTGCTGAAAAGGCTTCTCAGGGAACTCAATTTCAATTACATGTACTTGGGACTAAAATCGAATGCGAGATCGACTTTGTGTGTGCGTTTCTTCGTAACATGGCACGCAATGATATTATGACCCTTGAGATTGAGTCACATATAGCTGGCCATCTCTTCTCTCATGATAACTCTAATGAGGTTTTCGGTGGAGGTTTATTAAGGCGTCATCTGGGGAATAGGTGAAGTGTCTGTAATTGGAATGACATTTCAACACTGGCCCTAGTTATCTCCCACAGATGTCAAAAGTAACCGTTAGGATCAGGTTGTAGCCTTGAATGTGTTCGACCCCTTTATAATGAAATAGAAGCAAGTGCAGAGAAACTGTATTGTAAATAAATGAAAACATATGTGTTATGACATTTCCCTCAAATGTCACAGAGATATATATTAATTCACTTCCACCTTTAGATATGTGGGATACCTACGGCATGTGCATGTGTAATTCTTTTTATTGACTTGACTGGGGACGACTGTGGCGTGAACAATCCATTACTATGAAAAAAGATCATGCCAGAAAATGTTTTTACTTTCTGGCATCTTTGCGATTTGATATCTTCTTCAAAGTGAAGATATAACTAGATGC
Source organism: Cottoperca gobio (assembly GCF_900634415.1). Taxonomy (NCBI): domain Eukaryota; kingdom Metazoa; phylum Chordata; class Actinopteri; order Perciformes; family Bovichtidae; genus Cottoperca; species Cottoperca gobio. The sequence continues at coordinate 15,888,009 of NC_041369.1, read as the reverse complement.
AAAGCCTCTTCTCGATCAGCGCAACATCGCAAATAGATTTATTTATTTATGTAAAGCGGTGAAAAGAAAGGAAAACATGTGGAGCGTTTTCTACACACGACACCAAATTCAGGTGGCGTGTTGGTTTTCAAGAAGGTGGGCAAACATCCACCTGCATTTGCTGACATACAATAGCCTAATGATCTGAAATACCTCCATCTACCGTCAGCTAATGTGCCATTTATGTGCAAATAGTGTGCGTGCGTGTGTTGCAGACTAATAATCTCACCTATGCTGAGTAGCGTAGCATCTGTGCTGAACACCAAGTGAAAAAAATACTCTGTCTGGCAAGTGTCTTTCCTCATTTGCCCTCTTTGCCTTTAACTTGTTCCCTTTGTCACTTTCTCTCTCATCCACTCTCCCACTTTCACACACACTCATGTTCAAGTTATCAATTCAAAATTCTCCAAAAAAAAATACAGAGACATGCACTAGTTTCCCCTCCATCACTCCTCCTCACATTTTACCGACTTTGACCCCAATCTGTCCTCATCTTTCTCCACCTGCTCATCACTTCTTCTTTTCCACAACTGTCTCATTCTTCTTTGTTTCTCTTCACCCATCTGTCCGTCTTCACCTCATTTACATTCTGCTTTTCTCTTTGTATTCCTCCCTTTTCTTTCCTTATCACTCCCTTCCTTTTGTCTTTTCTTATTTTGCGATTAGAGTAAGATGACCTTTATTTTTCCCTCTGAATAAGAATTGATCCCCATTTTCGCTCCGCAGAGGCCGATGAATACACCTCAGAGCTCAAATTAATGAATGATTTGCCAATGATCCCTGAGCCTTCATCCCTCCTTTGTGGTTAACGACGCTTTTGAGAGTTCGTCATCTAGAACGATAAAAGCAACGTGTGTGCATGTGTGTTGAGAGACATAAGAGGAGAGGAGGAGGATGAAAAAAGGCAAACACCGACAAAAAGAGCCCACAAGCATCATATGAGGCGAATATTATGCAAATGTTATGTTGTTTGCTTTGACTTACATATGTGTGTGTGTGTGTGTGTGTGTGTGTGTGTGTGTGTGTGTGTGTATGTGTGTGTGTGTATGCATGGGGATGGGGTGGCCATAGACTTGGAGTGATGCTGAAAGTCTGCTGTGACTGGATAAGCTGTGTGTTTACTGAGGTTCACACTGAGGATACAAGATAGGGCCCGAGTAATCTGCTCTGGTACAGTGACGGGTAAACCCCCTCCCTAGACTGGCACATGCAGAGCACACACACAAATACTGTACTAGTACATGAAATAGCTGCAGTGTCAGTGTGACGATGTCGTGCCTTAATAAAGGTAGGTCAGTGTTTGTTTGTTTTTTGGTGAAAGGATAAACACAGTGAGCTCGGAAAGGTCAGTTTCATCAATCAATGTCACTAGAGTCAAGGTTTACAGGAGACTTTGAAATTACTCTTCTCTCACTGCAGAATTGTTTTATTGAGTCTCCGCTGTTAAAATCCATCTCTTTGATCTCTTTTTGAACTTTGATTGCCTCCGCCAAACACTCTCCAACCCAGCATGTGAATTTTCACATTTTCTTTTGTGCAAAGTACAAATTATTGTTATACGCCAACTTGTGTGTGTGCGAGAGTATGCATACGCACATATTGGAGCATATCGCTGTTGTATCTTCATTATCTTTTCTCAAACTACGAAGAATTGCTTGGTTTTAAGCTTGATAACAAAGCATTTTATGACATAATCGAAGGGATTTTTAAAATGATTGCATGAACCAAGGAAGTTAAACAATTCTCAGCACATCGAGCAAGCATGTAATCTGTAAGAAATCAGGAAAATATGGAAAGTACTTTTCAGCCCACGACATGGCTCTGTGGAAGGCAATGTCGGTCTGTTGTCCACCACTTATCTTCAGATTGAAATATCAGCAACTATTTAATGGATTGCTATGAAACCTGGTGCACACATTCTTGTCTAGATGACCTATAACAACTTTGGTAATCCTCCGACTTTTCGTCGAGCACCGCCATCCAATCAAATTGTTCAATTTGCCCAATACTTTGGTTAATGCCAAAACACATAAAAAACTAATGAAATTCCCATCAGCCTCAGCTTTACTATGTGTTAAGTGCTAATTAGAACATGCTAAACTTAGATGCAGAACATAGTCAACGTGATACTGTACCTGCTAAACATCAGCATGTTAGCTCAGAGCTGTGCAAGCCTCGCAAAGTGTGACTAGACTCTCTCCATGTATATGTACATGTGTATTTGTATGCATGGAAAAACTCAATGTGTATGTTTGTGTAACTATTCATGTCCCCGACACTCTGACAACACTGAAATTTCCCTGTGAATGCCTTCTCATGTCTGTGGTGATAGAGCCACTGAAATGAGAGCAGGCTGCGGAAATGAGAGAGGCCCCTTATTGTAGTACATCAGATGCCATATTAATCTGTATTCTGATGTTGACGGTGTCTAATTAAGACTTGCCTGCATAACATTAAAGCTACAGTATGTGCACATGGCATGGAGGTTAACTGCTAATTACAAAGCTGTGATTTGGTCTCTGAATACGAAATGATCATTTTCACTGCCCCCTGCTTAGGCTATCAATCCGCTTGTCAACACAAAAGCCATAATTAGGAGCTTGATGACTAGGAGTAGCAGGGAGGGAACCAGGACTGTTGAAATATTTTAATAAAAAAATAGATAATATAGAGGTTCTAGACAAAGGGAATGTAACTGTGTCTCACCTCAAATGCCCTTTTACTCCCACAGAATGAAAGTAACATTCATTGTGAGGCTGAAAGGCTTGTGTAAGTAGACATGTGGTGCTAAAGTGCATTTCATCTGAATCCCTGTCTCCAAGGTAAAATGATGTAAAAAGGATGAAACCAGCTGTCCCTCGTATTCCGACGACACAGAGGTTCTCACAAACCACTTGCAAAGAAACTGCAGTGAAATTTCCCACTGTGCATGGAGCCCTGCCATCAGGTGCCTCAGTTGAACTGGAAAAGATGTGAAGGGCTCTCATCTCAGCAGTGCTCACCTATAGCATCATGGTGCCCGTCCTTTTTCCCCTCCTGCTGTCCGTCTGTTTCTTTTCAGCGCTGCTTTTTTCACATCTCTAACCCCACTTGCCTTTTGCACAGCTTTTTCCTTTTCCTTTTGTTGATTCTGTAATAAAAACGGCATACCTTTAAGAGTGTTTGACGTCAGCTAGTTTGCACTAAAAGCCAAGCCGTAGAGCCGAGCATATAAACAAAACTGTCTGTACCCGTCGATCTGGAAGGAGTGGTGGCACACAAAAAAATGAAAGTGAACTGAGTGCACTGCAGTTACAGCAGATGCAAGTTGTGCTCCCTTAGTCAGTCAGAACATTTTTGACTGAACCTTATTTTGAATGTACTCTGCACTTCTCATTCAGTTCAGGAAGTTTCGAGAGAAAACATCTGACATGACCAATGAGATTCCCCAAAGCATCAGGTCGGATCAATCGCTGGCTTGTGTGTGGGCAGGAGTTGAAATGTTTTGGTACCAAAACTTACAACTTTAGTGGATTAGTGGCTGCGCTGTAGAGGAAGTGAAGAGTCCAGAAGCTGCAGAAGGCTCTGCATACTGCTCCACAAGTTTGTTGACAGAAAGTTGTTGAGAGTCAGCAAGGGTATTTGTTTTTGGAGATGATGTAGACGTGCCGCTCTGTGGAACAGGGCCGGAGGACACATTAAACTGTATTTAGGTTTACAGGCTACAGCTGTTCACCTACCTTAACCACATCTTCACGTAGCTAAATAGAGCCAGTTGTAGCTTAACAGAGAGAGAATGATTAGCAGCATAACACAATTAATATAGCAACTAATAGCATAGTTTATTGGCCCTGACTGGATAATAAAACTTGTTCAATGAAATGTATGGTCATTTTGGAGGCTGTACTTTGCGGGCTGTGTTGCATTACACAGAGAAGTGCTTCTGTTATTTAGCCTGCCCTCATTGATATAAAGCACACCAAACAAAATAATAAAAACACCTGTCAGTATAATGCAGTTTACAGCACCACAAACCTCAGCCTCAAAAGGGACCATAAAGTTAAATCAACACCTCTCTAAAAACAGATCCCACAAAAGCTAATCATTATAACCTTCATGAAGTTAGGACTGTTGTATTAGACCGCATTAGTTTAAGCTAGGTGTACTTAATAAACTTAGCGTATGTCCATTAGAGCAACACTATGATATTATTTAGCTAAAATTGCTACGATAATTGTGTCATACTGCTAACCATTGTCTATACTTTGAGCTACAACCTTAGCTGAGCAATGGTATTGTTAGAGTAGGTGGTAGGGCTTTACTAGATAGTTGGATGCTTCATTCATAATCATTGGAATGCTACAAAGGCTTTTTCTTATTTTATTTTGCATATCTATTTATTCTGTTTAATGCTGGTATTTTTGCACAGTTACAGATAAAGATAAGGCTACATTAATATTATTAGTATTATACTATTTGTATAATTAATTGTCCAAAAGTTAAAATATTCTGCTTCAAGCCATAGTTGTTGGCATTTAGCCTCATAAAATAGGACGACCGACAATCAAAGCTTCATTTGAAAACCTCAGAATAATAATAATAATAATACGCTTTATTTGTATAGCACCTTTCATACAAGAATTGCAGCCCAAAGTGCTTCACATCAAAACATAACAATTAGTACAAGGACAGAATAAAAGCATTTACAGTACAATAATCACAGTGTAGATGTAAATGAGTCTGAAGTACTATTATAAAAATAGCCGAATTAAAATAGTATAAAATAGCAGATAAAATAGCAGCCTTTACACATTCTTTGACATTTTCATAATCCCTTTGTCTGTACTTATATTATATTTATATTTGTCTTTGCAAATAATCCACATACTTTCTTCCTATCCCTGTTCTCTGCTTCCTTCTCCCATAACATAAACTGCCTTTTATGTTCTTCCATTGTTTTCAATGCTTCAGATTTAATCTTTCTCTTTGACATTACTTTTTCCTCTTGCTCTCTCAACCTTACTTTTAACTTTATTACTTCCTCAACACTAAATGATCGTCCTTCAGGAAAACCAAGCTTAAAAATGTATGAAATCATTTAAATTATTTTAAAGTGACTAAGATAAAAAATATATAAAATATCACCATTAAAAGGCTAAAGTAAAGAGATATAAAATATCACCATTAAAAGGCTAAAGTAAAGAGATATAAAATATCACCATCAAAAGGCTAAAGTAAAGAGATATAAAATATCACCATTAAAAGGCTAAAGTAAAGAGATATAAAATATCACCATTAAAAGGCTAAAGTAAAGAGATATAAAATATCACTATTAAAAGGCTAAAGTAAAGAGATATAAAATATCACCATTAAAAGGCTAAAGTAAAGAGATATAAAATATCACCATTAAAAGGCAAAAGTAAAGAGATATAAAATATCACCATTAAAAGGCTAAAGTAAAGAGATATAAAATATCACCATTAAAAGGCAAAAGTAAAGAGATATAAAATATCACCATTAAAAGGCTAAAGTAAAGAGATATAAAATATCACTATTAAAAGGCTAAAGTAAAGAGATATGTTTTTTGCTTAGTTTTGAAGATATTGAGCAAGCTTGCCTCCCTAATGTCTGCAGGTAAAGTGTTCCATAGCTTTGGTGCTTAATTGCAAAAGGCTGCATCCTCGATTTTCTTTTGGATGTTTCTGGGAACATTTAATAAACCAGTAGTGGATGATCGTAATGTTCTTGGGGGCACATAGTTGATTAGAGAGTTGGCAGTGTAACTTGGTGCGGTTCCGTTTAGGGCTTTGTATACAAGAAGGAGGACATTAAAGTCAACTCTAAAAGTTACTGGAAGCCAGTGGCTAACACTGGACTGATGTGGTCTCTTCTTTTGGTTCTAGTCAGCAGCCTCGCTGCAGCGTTTTGGATGAGCTGAAGTCTCTCCGTTGTTTTTTTTGGAAGGCTGGTAAAGAGTGCATTACAGTAATCGAGGCGGCTTGAGATGAAAGCATGGAAGCTTCAAATGTAAAAAAAAAAAGACATTCGGTACAGCCACCTAGAATCCCCCAACAATGTAAGGTACAAGCTGTTAATAGCATCGCATGTAGCTGTTAGCCGTCACCCAGCTGCGTCTGCCCATTTACAATACAGAACACCAACATCGCCCGGTGACAGGTACATCTGTAACCACTCACTGTCTGAAAATCTCTTAACGTTTGCATTCCACAAGACAAAGACAACACACCTCACACACCGATGGTCACCAGCCATGCCTCATCCTGCTGCTTGCATTCTTTCAGCCTGCACTTATATTATACACACAGGGATTGTCTGAAACAACAACACTTAGTGTCTGTCATTTTCAGTACTGGGGCTTTTTAAACTTATTAAAAGTCTCTCCCATTCTGAGCCACCCTCCCTGATTAATAACACAACAGTACTCTTACTAAATCTCTCTCTTTGTGCTTGTTGTTGTTGCTGGATCCAGTTTACAGCCGTGTTTTCTTACACTCTAGGGTTTGTTTAGTTTCTAACTGGAGAGAAAAGTAATGTCGCAGAACAGCTTGTCCTCATAATTGAACCGTGGTCACAGTTTTCCGATCAGGAGGAATGACCAATGACTGAAAAAAAATAAGAAAAGATTAATTCAACAAGCCATTAATTAGTCTCAATCATTTAACATCCAGCAGTTGTGATATCTTCCCACTGATTGTGTAAAGAAAGAGCCGCTGCATTCATCTTCACATCTATATAGTTTATTTTTGATGAGTCGCATTTTTCATGACTGGGCGGCTACAAATATTTGTTCTGCTGAAAGTGTTTTTTGAGAGGTCACATTGTGTTCAATGAAAAGCAAGGTGAAAACACAAATAACTGCTCAGAGTGGATGCACAATCAAAGGCTGTCAAACTTCGGAATGAGCTGCAATAAATAATATTTTTCGAACTTTTTTTGTTTGAAGAAATAAAGAGCGGGTGATGATTTTTAAACGCTGGAATTTTCTGAACCCATTTCAGTCCCTGATGAATAGATCCCACGCTCGACAGAAAAGAGCTTTCAGCATCTGTCTTGTTTCTCACATGGCCTTCCCTCCACAAAACCATTCAAACTGTGACACAGAACGTTACAGACCTATTACAGCTGACCTGAAGTCACTCTAGCGAAGTGCCAACTTTAGTGTTGTACCACCTAAAACCTTCAATGGTAATGACACCCTGTATTTTGCCAGTGGGAGCAGGAAGCAACAATGTTCTGCTTGATCTACTATCAGTGTTTTGCTTTAATGGATATGGATCGAGTAATCGGACCCCCTGAGGAGAGGCGGAAGAACAAGGCCCATAAAGATGGGAATGGTGCTTATATGTCATCCTGTAGGGATTTTAAACTCCCCCACATCCTGTTTCTTGAGGTGCATTTTGTGCTGCTTAAAAAACATAAACTATCAATGAAAGACGAGGCGGAATAATTACACAGTGTCCTGCGCCTGACCCCTAAAACTCCAAATGTATTTATAGACCCAGCCTAATGGCTTCAGTGTGAAAGACACCACGTGGGAATCAACAGATGTCCTTTAATCCACATTTATTTGGGAGTAATAGAGAACCTTGTGTCACATCCTGCTTGCAGAGGCAAAGCGAGGAGACTCATTACAAACATGCCTTTATCTTTAATGTTAATTGTAGCCATCATGTTTAGTCTAAAACACGGATATCTTAATAGAAAATAGCTTAAAATGTTGGTCAAATATCCTTCACATCATAGACGATTATTTAAATCACTACTGTTTGAAGGTTAGTTCATTCAAGTTTACTTTTTATCTGGGAAGTCTTCAGTGTCAGTGTGAGATAAAGTCAACCCAAAAGACAGCAGCTTTTTTAATTTGGAATGCAGCCAGAATCACATCTGATCTTGAGCCAGAGGGAAGTCTGCTCCGAGGTCTGTCGTGATGTCCCGCGATGTAGAGCGCACTACTGTGTGCATTCAAATGATCATCCATTACCACAGCTACACTGCCTCAGGGGGAGAAAACATGCTGTGAGACATTGACAGGAAAAAACCCCAAAATGGCAGTTAAAATTACACATGCGGTATTTCATGCATTTTGATTTTTTCAGTATTTCCTCTTTCCTTTTTTCTAATTTGCCCTTAGGCAGGGCATATTGTATTTGCCTGTGGCGTTGCTATTTGATTAAGATTTGAATAGAACTGCCAAGGAGGAATAAAAAAAATATTTGTTTTGTTTTTACAATGGTTTTTTTCAAAGGTGCTCCCAGGTCCACAATCGTGCAGCATATGTTTAAAAAATACTTTATTTTAATTTAAATGTTAAAACCATAAGATAAGAAGATGCTAAAAAAGAAAAAAGACCAATCAATCATATACCACTTTCTCCAAAGTAGGAAACTTGTCTGCATCTTTTTCTAATGAAGGTTTTAATGACTCTACTTTTTAAATCTCTGATGTTTTCACTTTTATGTTTTTTTTTACCGTGCAATATCTGTTGCAGGGGAAATGTTTTTGATAAGTCATATGTATTTAAATTTTTAAATTATGGTTCTAACATTTAAATAAAAATGTAAAAAAAATAATTTAAAAAATTGTATTATTTTTTTTTTACACAAACGCTATACATCCTTCACAGACGCTACATGCAACACGTACTTGGCTATTCCTATTTCTCCGACACTGAAAAACGTTTGTTGAATGACCAGTGAACGTGGAGCTACTGCAGTAAAGGAGTGGGGACAAGCAGGAGTTATTAGACACAAAAACAGGAAATGAGCTGGACAATGAGTTGGTTGACTTCCAATAAGTTAATAATTTGCTTACTCAATTTCCAAGCAATTCCCTCACAGCGTGCAGTCAGCGAGTCATCCAAAACCAGCCAGTGGGCTCCAACTTTTCACCTCTCTAAGGGATTAATTACAATGACATCCACAGGAAATTAGCTTTGTCCATAGTCGACGGTAAAGTTTCTGCTACCTGATGTGGGGTTGTCTTTGTCCTTACATGAACCAATCAAACACACTGCTGTTATTAAATCCCAGACGGCCCGTCATTGCACTTAATGAAGATGGGTGTCTTGTGTCCTTTTGAAAAGGGCAGCTATCATCTGTATTGATACAGAAATATATTACATCTGTTTCTATCGACACGTCACTGCAGATACTTTCTTTGTTTATTTCTCTTGATACTAAAAATCCATGTTCCCACTCTTTGCCAACACTTTTTGCTTTGCCTATTGGGATCAATCATTATGTGCTTCAAATAGGGGTGTACAATTGATGACAGACAGTCTCCTCCTTCACGTCAACATGAACTCTTTCCACACGCCGGGTTTTCTTCGGTCTTTGCTTACAATTTTCAAAACTGGAAAAACATGGCGACCATTGGTAATTTTCTTTTAAGCTATTCATCATCCATCCTCTATCTATTACACGCACATCTAATAGTTCATAATAAGGACTGATGGGCTCTGAGAGTTGAAAAGTCACATCATCATCACAACACCCCTCGCATTTCACCCATTAGTCTCGCACATATTTGTTGGCCGCAATCGATTCTCAATTGCTGTTCTCCAGACATAAATTCTTGCTGCGAATTGAGCTCAATAATTATAGGCTTTGCAAAATCAACAAGAAAATTGTTCAGCTAAAGTCAGTTCACAAAACATTATTCCAGTTGCTCTTGTTAACAAGCATCAGGTGTTCCCTCTTTCCTGAGAGAAATCATGAGGTGCACAGGAAGTTACAGTATTTTTTGCGTTTTTTTGAGTAGAAAATAGAAGGATTTATATATACGAAACTACAACACAGTGAGTGTTTTCATATTTTTTTCTATGTGCATTGAGAACCAAACTTCAAAAGCATAATTACCGTTGCTGTTTTTATCAGATTCAGACTTAACAAGTTTCGGAAAGTAAGCAGCCTGGTGATTATGTGCCATGATTACTAAAGTGAGGGAGAGATTTTGAAAGAGATTCATTTGTATAATTTCAAATCAATCTAAGAACACTATTGTGAAGACTTAAATTCATTATAAAGATGCACAAGCACTACATTGTTGAAAAGCTGAATGGCGAGACATCCCAGTTAGTTATTTTGATCTCCAGCTGTTTCTCCATGTGAGTGGAAAAGAGGGGAGTGTTGCAGGAAGCTCAGACAAGTAAAAAGGCTGTCAAACTAAACCGCAGGGAGGTAGAAGTCAGATGGTGATACACTTAAAGAGCTGACGATTTTCTCTGCATGTAACTTTCAAGCTGGGTGTTAATGGATGCATTGCTTAACATGGCAAAAAAGGTCCAGTAGTTCCAATTAAGTGGGGAAAAAAAATACAAAGTGGAGAAAAGAAACCTGAAACATGGCACGTTTTTTGGACTTCATGATCCTTTATAACAAGATAACGTGTCAAACTGTTTCTTCTGTGGATGACTCGCCTGCTCTTATCATGTGACTGTATTTCATTGGTATCCGAGGGCCGATGTTAACTGTTTTCTTTGGCTTTTTGCCCTCTGTGGTTATGGCCACGCTGGAATGCCGAGTTTCCAGTAAAGTATACATGCTTGATGAGCTTTTTCTAAACAAAGTGGAAGCAGCCAATCCCCCCTGTCACAGGGGTAAAGAGCCTCTTACCGTGTAAAAAAATAGGGATTTACTTGCTTTAAAATGGAATTATGCTTCTCCGGGCTGTACGTCAGTCACAGGTGTTGTTCGGACACCTTCGTGTGTGTGTGTGTGTGTGTGTGTTTATTTTATGCGTGTTCGGATTAGGGGCATGACGTAAAGTAACGCATTTACTAGGAAGCAGTGTTGCATAAAGCAAACCACAATGTGAAGAAAATGTGGAAGAAATGAGGAACTAGAAATCAATTTCACCCAGGTAATAGTGTAAACAAGCCGCTACAACCGTGAAACAAACATGAAAGAATTTGGATTTGTCTCTGTACACCGATGAGACAATGATAAATTGGGCAATGATATGAAGTTGCGTTGAAATGGATTTTAAATTCCTATGCTCTGCTCAATTATGGCAGTGCTATGGTGTTACAAACTTTGTTGTTATTGGAATATATTAGATAAATAACGTCAAAAGAAGTGAGTTCTTCCTTAAACATTGCTCTTTGTAAGTCAGAAATGATAGGTAATGCTTTTTTAATGCTAAAATATGGTTACTTTGGACACAAATCTGAATGGTGACTATCTGAATCCATACATACTGCAATAAGAATATTTTAAAACATTCTTTGAGAATGTTTGAAGTTACCAGTCCTCATCTTAAGGCAGACCATATGATGTCTGTGAGTTATGGAGTGTTAAGCTTTACATTTCACATGGGTGCTGCTGCATTGCTATTTTACAGGGCCACGCACAGGCTTGGAAGGAGGCCAGTAACCCTCAGAAACTCCACATTGCAAAATAATCTTTTTTCTTTTTCAGCCCAGTGAGTCATGGGCAGAAGCCCCCAAAGACCTATCATCCAATCCATTCCAACACTGGACTCACACGCATGTGCAATCTGAATAGCATCATGCTTAATGTACCTACCTTTTATTTGCTTGCATGTTTCAGACGGGAAGGTGGAGGTGACGAAGGAGAGCCTGAAGCTCTGCACCATGGGGCCAGGAAAGGTGTTTGGAGAGCTGGCTATTCTCTACAACTGCACCAGGACTGCTACGGTCAAGAGTGAGTCTCCACCTGGAAAAACATCCAAAGTGATCACATCAGTCTGTGTTGAATGTCCACATGTTCCCCAGGTGACAGATAAGGCCACCTGTTCTCTCTCACACACACACACACACACACACACACACACACACACACACACACACACACACACACACACACACACACACACACACACACACACACACACACATTAGGATTAGGGTCTTACTGCCTGTAAATTATCAATCCTATGTTGACACATAGAGGAGGATCACACTGTCACTGTATGAAACAGATAACATTGTTTCTCAGCCACGACACATCATCACTCTGTTTTCTAGGGATGCGCCATATGGATATCTTTCAGCCGATATCGATAACCGATAATGACCTGCTTCTCATGGCCGACACCGATAAGATAACTGATCTTTTCACAGTTCTGTGTTGTAAAAAGAAGTTTATAACCTGTAGTCTGTAGCTTTGACCTCACCAAATCCAACTGACATCACTATTGTTTAACACACAAAAAACAAACAAAGAACAGTTCTGACTCTTAAAATGTTTGTTTCTTTTTTTCTAGTTACAGTAAATCTACATCAAAAAACGTCTCATTCAAATAGCATCTGTGTTGTCTTCCTCTGGAACTGTCAATAAACGACGAGGACATCTTTAGCTCTCTATTCAGCGTGCTGTATTCGTCTTCTTCTTCTCTGTGTTTATTGGCAAACCAACTTTAAAGGTGTGTCGATGTTGCACTTGTTAAGTCAAAAACGAAAAGCAATTTGGCTTCGTATTATTAGTTATCGGAATAATACATAATATAACATTTCCCATTATTGGCCAAATTAAATTAAATGTATTGACCCCGATACACATCGTGCATCAATAGTGTTTTCACAACATGCCAGTAATGTGTTTTGCGAGGCCCCCCCGGTGTGCTGAATGTCAAGGTCTACTCTTTCATGTGTCAGAGCTCCAGCTATGAAGGATGCACAGTGGGTGAGTATGTGATCTATCAGATTGACAATTTAAATGTTCAGCCCAATAGAGAAAGTAGAGGAGACTGAGGAAGGACATGACAGATGGTGGACTACGCACATTTGAGACCTAGTGTGTTAGAAGAGAGTGTGTCAGGATGATACAATGTGTGTTTATGTGAGGCAGGAAGTGGAAAATAGCTGGAAACGTGTCTTTGGAAGGAATAATAAATAGACAAAAAGGTGAGATGAGATAAGGTCTGGCGGGCGAAAGTGTTTGTGTGCAGATAAATGCAGCTCAAATTGAAATAAATGAATGTCGGTAAGTGTCTGAATGAGTGCAGCAGTCGGCACTTAAGAGCATACAGTATCGTAATTCAAAAGAATCGCTACTTGACCTTGTGAATAATTCCACATTCTGTGAACTGCTTGATGTTTGCGTGCCACCCAGGTGTGAATCAACGCATCAAGGGCAGAGGTCCCTCAGGGGTGTAGACGAGGAGACGCAAGTTGCAGTGTTGAGGAAGCTAGGGGTTGATGATGGTGGCAGCGAGGTTCCACTCTCCATACTGACCCCTTTTCATGTACCATGATCCCCTACCACTGACCAGCCAACCTGACAGGAACTCCCAGCTTCCCGTTGCTATGGCAACAAGTTCCCACAGGGAGAGGAGCCAACTCTTATGGGATAAAATATTCCCCTTCCCACAGACGACAGAGTGTCTGTCTTTTTCTTTTGTGTATTCTTTTTGCCTGCCGCCAGCCCACCGGCATGTACTTCCTGCCACGGTCTTCAGAAGCGTACGTCAGTGCTTTGCGGGTGTGGTGGCTGCCTAATAAAAAAAACTCTGCGTGGAACAAATGATGTAATTGTCTACATGGGCAGAAGAGTGTTTACAGTCTAACAGGGTCCCTGGCAATGTCTCAGAGGGGGGTTGTCTTTGTTTTAATGCATGTCTCTTCATAAGAGTGTACTGAGAAATTCAGCCACCGTATGGAGATATGAGAACTCGTGCAAACTACCTGATGACTGCACATGGCGGTTCAGCTTCCAATCAATATATTTAATTTGATCTGTTTGTGGAACCCTGAAGAATAATATATCCTCAGTGTAATTTCAATTTACATGGCATGGCCTCCTAAGTCACAAGCATGAACAATTACATCTCGGTAGAATTTAGATAATGAGTGTGCTAATGTGGACAGCGTCCACGAAATGTAATGACATCATTGCTAACCGTGATAATCAATATATTATTGGATTCATTTGTCTACTGAGAAAAGTCACAGAAAGAATTACGAACACAGTCAAAACAACGAAGAACAACTCAAGAGTGTTTAAGGTAGCCGACATAATGATGACATTTGCAGTGTTTTGTTTGTTTCAATTGAGGTGTAGTGTGCATCCTTTGTTCAAGTGACAATACAATTAGCTTGAACTCTGATGGAGCATATTCGAACCCATTTACTTTAAAGTAGTGCTAACCATTTCCAAAGCATACCACAGAGTTTTGAAATTTTTCATCGTCTTTCCCATCTTCCAGGCATCATGTGGTTTCTATTATTTTCAGCACATTAAGAAAATCACTGACTTGAAACCGGCTTGATTTTGAGAATTCATCACTGTGAGCATTGTGTCTGTCTGCTGGTTTTCCAAATCAATCTGTACTTATAGAAAAGGGATAACATGACTCTGACAATAACAAAAGCAGTCAAACATGTTCACTGTGATAGATTACCTATCACACACTTAATTCTTCAATTCTCTGCAAGATGTTTGTCAAGCATCACTGCGTGTATGAATGGAAACAGTGATCGCCTGAAAAGAAGGAAAATGGTAATAAATGATATCTATTATTTATAGTAAAATGTCTAATGTGCAAAATTACTGCTGTGGTCTGTTAAATTAAAAATGATAATATAAAAACAAAAAATATTAAACAAAGTCAATGTTCCAAAAATGTTCCAAAAAACAATGTATTGGATCATTTTATGTATTTGTCCAATTAAACAATTCCAAGCGGATGCATTGCAGAGCTGAGACAAAATGACAAGCTCTCCAAAATAATACGAGGATTGGTTGGATTTGTATTAAATCTTGCGTTTCCATGCACATTCCTGGAGGGACTGACAAGGATATTCGTTTTCCATCAATCCCCCCTCCATTTCAGCCTCGAGGTGATTTCATGTGTGAACACTTGCTTGGACTCTCCCAAGAGAAATGGATGCTTTAGAGTAAGCTTGCCGTGCCTTGAGAATGTCGAGCGGCACTTACTACCAGGCTACGTAGTTGTCCCCAAACAAACTCCACCAATAAGTAGGTTATGTTTTGTTTCAGGACACAGACACTTACATTAAATGTAGTCGTGTTATGGACACGTTTGGGGTTTGGTAGGATTTCACATACAGCCTGAGGGAAATATGTTGCCTGAGACCCTTGCCATGAAATATATATAAGATCATTTTCACATAACAACAATCGGGACGATGCTGGCTGAAGAGAAGAGATGAAGAAAGGTGTAAGAGTGAGAACAAAAGAGAGAGGTGATAAACACAGGACAGCCCTGACGGCAAATGGAGGGAGCCACCTCAAGGGATGCAGGACAAAATATTCTCTTATAGCATCACATTGTCAGTTTCATGAAAGATTTGGATAGCACAACAGGATGCACTTCAGCATGGAGCGGCATGTGACAGTAGCGAGCATCACTGCGCCACATGACAACAGCGGGAAAGAAACACTTTGTAACAATACTGTTGTTGTGGCTCGATTTTATTTCTTGAACATTCCCAATTAAAGCTGTGGAATCCAGGGACATAGTTGCAAACTTTGAAATCATGGTAAAAGGGTTAACTCTGCAACTAGCAATTCTTTTCATGATTGATTGATTTGTCAATCATTTTGTCGATTCATTGTTCGATATATAAAACGTCAAAGAGCAGCGAAAACATGCTCCCTGTAACAATGTTCTACAGCCAATGGAGACGTCTTCAAATCTCTTATTTTGTACAAACCCACAGATATTCAGAACAAAGCAGCAAATCCTCACATTGGAGAAGTTGTATCTTCATGAATGTATCTCTAAGTTTCATCTAAATTTGGCAACAAGCCCTCACCTGTTCTAAACTTACTTGATCTAAATATTAACCAATCACAAGCAGGTGCTGTTTGTGCTCCTTATTAAATATTCTACACTATCAATATAGATCTTTGACAAAAAGGTATTTCTGACAACCCAACAAAAAGAACTTTGAGATATAAAAATAAGAATACCTCGAGTCAAGATTTTTGTCTTGTTGTTTCCAATTTGAACTTCTTTACCACCACATCCCCATGCACACACACACACACACACACACACACACACACACACACACACACACACACACACACACACACACACACGTACACACGTATTACAGTACACAAGCGTATTCTTTCAGTCATAGTGGCTCCAAACGAGGACAATCCTGACATTGTTTTGGACCAGTCCTCTCATGGACAGTGAGGTCACTGCCAGTCACTACTAACATAATCAGTGAGACTGATTATCTGTGTGCTCCATCTTAATGATAGTGGTGGAAAAAACCCGTCTCGGACGTCTCTGCAGAAACTCAGATGTGCTCTCAGTTGGGATCATTCCTAATGCACGTGAATGTTTTAACATATGACTAGATTATACTTTTGGAATAAAAACAACGTCATCATTCTTTTTGAATTATTGAGAAGTACCTTGAGCATTTAAAAGGAGATCAAGATGTCCAGAGGTGGGAGGGCAGCGTGCCTTTGATAGGAAATCCTATTCAGCTCTACCGCTCAAGTGTACTGTTGGGTATTTGCCAGCAGCAGGCACACAGGCATGTCACGCACACATTTCACACACGCACATATCTCTCACTTGTTGTTAGTCTCTGCCACTCACTCTCTCAAAGACTCATACAGTGCAAATGTTCCCATGTACTTTAAAGAATTAGGCTTGAGCTTTTCTCAGGGTCTGCAGGTATTGGGAAAAACAATGGCTAAGAAAATTGTAGGATTAAATTGACTGAAAGAAACAAGGCGATTACTGAATAAGATAATGTTTCAAGGCAAACTTGTTTTTTTTTCCCACCAAAGAAGTCAAACATTCGTTTTTTCTCTATATATTTTGAAGAATCGGAGTTAAGAGCTTAATTAGTGGATTATAGTATTATCGTTGTCATCCTGGAGGTCACTATTAATTGTTTTAGTTGTTTTGTTGGTTTTTAATTAAAGCTGGAGTGTGGAACCTTTGTCTCCCCCCTCTGGCAGTGGGAGTATTTACCATATATTAGGGAACATAGCGACAGAGCAGCAGCTAATGGTTGGTATGCCTTCCTAATACGCACAAGCGCACAAGAAAAGTCTCTGGAGTCCAGATAAAAAAGAAACACGGCGTCCAGACGAAGGATTAAAGTCAAAACGTTGCACGGGAAGACTCGAGGAGACAACACCACTGCAAAATACGTTCCTATTCTTAATCCCCGTCGGAGAACTCGTTTGAATGTAACAGACGTTCATCTATATGTAGCCACGAAAACTAAGACAACTAAGACAGAACGCCTCAGTTGTGACACCATATGGTGCAATTGGGAAAACGTGAACACTAGTTGTGCAAAGAAGTCAATACAAGTAGCTAATGTTTGAAACGTCCAGCTTCTGCCACTCAAAGTGGGATTAGTACAAATTCAAATTTGACCAAAGCTACTGACAAAGAGTCTTAACATCAATAAATCCAGTCTCAACATGTCTCGTATAACGAAATCAATAACATCAAGTTTAAAATCAATTTCAAAAGAACAACTGGTCAATGAAGGCGTGCATCAGACTTGAAATAATTGTATTAGATGCATATTAATGCCAACTAGCGATGAGATAAGAAAAGATTCCTTTATATCTCAGACATAAATCTACAAACTAAAGAATCCCTTTTATTTCTGAGGTAGGGTATAAACTCTGCTATGTTTATTTTCCTTATCAAAGTGAATCTTAATTGAATTTTAAAACTAATCGTAAATCAATCAATCTTCTCGTGTATTTCATTTTCTGACTTAGGGAAGCTAAAATGCTGCCACTCCTCCGATTGATGATGCATTCTCCATTTCCAAATCTTCACCTGCAACCTTTGATATACCTGAGTGACACGACATGACATAGGACGTTGAACAAGCGAAGTCAAAAGTAGATAGCACCCTCTGCTGTTTACAAAGAGTACCGCGATTCATTTTTCATCTCGCCATGTATCATTACAACCAATCCATTATTGTATACGCTACACACAGTGCATCAGATAATCATCTCAAATTGACATTTCCTTTCTTAATGACTCCCATTATTTGACATTTATACTCTCTCTCCCCCAGCTAATGTGGACTTGAGATAACATTTTTTAAATGAACATAGTCGGTGGCAGCAATCCCAGCCATGACTGAATCTGTCCTTTAAGATTAATGGCTCTATTTTAACAAGGGTGTATGTTGGGTAGTGAGACTTTTCAACTTGTGTCATTGATTGAGCTCTATAGACTTATTGCCAGGAGTTAAAAGCTTGCTTACTCGTCCTCTTTCCACTACATGGGGGTGAATTCAGTCCTCCGAGGTTCACCTACTGAATGTTAGGAGCTACTGAAAGCTCCTTCAAACAGCACAGACACGTATAATTACATACTTTCTGATTTACGTGCACTAGCCTGCATTTTGCCAGGTGCAGTTTTAGAGATGAAACTGTCTTTCACCTCTGCATACTTCATAGATAAAACATGACAGCTAGCACAGGGCCAATGCATGGCCATCGTTATTTATTCACACACACACACACACACACACGCACACGCACACACACACACACACACACACACACACACACACACACACACACACACACACACACACACACTCACAGAGAGCAGCAACATTGTTCCGGAGACTTCTGAGAATGGCCCTTATGACAGAGTGATAGCTCAGCTGTTTAAAAACCTTTTCCTTCCGCTGGGGAGCGAGCAAACAGTATTCTCTCTAATCAATCTGAGACAGGGAAATGTGCATGTCACTGTGTGTAAATGTGCGAGTGTGTGTGTGCAGTACTACGTCTGCTCAGTCTCAGGAATCACCCTGTCCACAAGGAATGAATCTTGTTTTGGCAGAGCGAGATAAGTTACACGTTGTACTCCTTGGAGAACCAGGCACCAAGTTAAACATTATGACTGGTGGAGAATCGCGGCTTTTGCTGGAGACTCTTGTGTTTAAATAATACAACATGTTGATTGTAAGACTGTCAGTGTGCCCTCTTACCGTTGAACTCTCATCACAATGAAATGCAGACTATAAAGAAAAATCATTAAACCATTAAAAACTTGATAATGAACTGAGATCACCTCCAACCTTCACTACCTAGCCTTGGCCTCCTCTCACTTTCATGTTGGAAGTGGAGCAGAATACCAACCAGCAGAGAAAAACAAACACGATTGTTATACAATTATTTGTTTTCAATGTGATTATTATGAAGTGAGTGCAGAATGTAAAAGCACCTTCAAACTAAAGGCTTCACTTTTGTGCTTTTTGAAAGCCACTTTCACTTTTCCCGGCAAATTCAGCCGAATACTAGAACAATGACAAAGTCCTCCACAAGAATAATCTTTTTGCATGCTAACATACAGTAGGAAATATGTTGGAGCAAGTGTCCAGCCTTACATTCGTTCTAATAACTAGCAACCGTTAGCAGCTAGCTCATCATACACTTAAATAAATGAATGTTGCCTCTCTGGAGGTGTTTTGGTCTCTGCAGCAGGGGTCAGCATCATTCTAGCTACGTGTATCTACGACTAGCCAGCGAGGTTATTCACGCAGAAGATAACAGGAAGTATTTCTGAAACATAACATGTTAGCGTCAGGTTGTGGCTCTTGTGTTGTCACACATCAGTATTTTGCTTGCTCCTTTCCTTTACTTATTTTCACTAAGTCATAGAGAAGGATGGAAAACTTTGGAATATTCCTTTTCAATTTTAGACCGATCTACAACAACAGGTCTATACTGTTGCTATACAGGCTAAACTATCTATTAATATCTATAAACGTATAAGGAATTTAAAATATGGTATTAGATTATAGATATAATAATAGATTATTATTAGATTAGATTGAGATTATTAGCAGTATGTAATGTTTACTGCGGCGGTTTAAAACCACTGCAGCGTTTAAGACCAACAACATATTATCCTCGTCGTGTGAACCAAGGGTGGCTGCGTGTGGACCTGAGCACCATCATTAGACAGGGTCGTGCTGTGAAGAGTCGGAGAGAAGGGCTCTTAGAATCAGGACAGCTCGTGAGTGCACCCTTAACAACAAGCACAGAGCCACCATCTACTACTGCTGTGTGTTTTCCAATCCCAGGCTACTCGCCTCAATTAGAGGTGCCACAAAGGGCAAGGAAATTGAGTGACGGACAAACATGCAAATGCATCAAAAGATAAACATGCAGAGAAACAGCAAAGCGTTCATGTAAGCATTTACACATCGGAATTCAGACGAGCAATTAGACAAACAGAGAAACAGAGATAACACTAACATCTGAAATTGCACTGCAGAAAGCAAAATGAATTACTAATGAACAACAAATCTCATAATGTGGCATCTCATTTGCTGTGACTGACATGTCCGTAATGGTGTCCAGATATTTTGTTGCTGAAGTTGAGGCACAATCACTCTCTTTCCATCACCTTGTGCTGCTGTGTGCAGAGGTTTGGGAGAACTGTATTGCCTTAAGATAAAGGCTTTCATTGGATAAGGGGAGGAAATGCAGAAACGGGGACAGAGAGGAGGAGACAGAAAGAATGGCGTTGGTAGATAGAATTCCAGTGGGACAGAGCGGGGGGAAATCTTCTGTTTCCAAGGCTGCCATGGTAACACTGTGCAGCAAGAGATGTGATGGTAAAATGGTGATGGTGGCTGGGAAGCCCCCGCCCAGCTGTTTGAAGTGCCTGTATTTTGGTCTGGTGTCTTTAACTTGAGGAAGTTGAAGATGAAGGAATCTGAATTTGTGTGTGTGTGTGTGTGTGTGTGTGTGTGTGTGTGTGTGTGTGTGTGTGTGTGTGTGTGTGTGCTTGTGTGCGTCTGGACTGAGGGGCCCCTGCTGCTGCTGTTGTACTGATTCTCAGTTGGAGCCCAGGTGTGTGCCCGGAGCTCAAGGCTCTGCTGGGGCTCTAGACGGCTTAAAAGGTTAAAACACCCAGAGAGAACAGCAATATACAGTATGTCAGCCAGAAAACAGCCCCCCAATAGTAGCTTTAAACTGGTTTTTATATTGCTTTAGGCTAATAGTCTCAAGTGACAATATGGACAGGCTAATAATATAAACACACATTTTGCTCTGGGGAAATGTCAGAGTATCTTAAGACAGCTCTCTGCGCTGAAGGATTATGTTGGTGTCTTTCTATCTGTTTTACACACTGTTATGTGCCGGTGAAGTCATACCCCATTGACACTGAGGCACTCAATGTGTCTTAGTAAGATTAAATAACGATCTGATCTTGAAAAAGCTAAATGTAAAAGCTTCCAAGAAATCTGCTCGCTCAAAACCTCCTCCCGAGACACATTCTAGCCAGATGTTGAAAAGGTGTAAATGCAATGTCTGTCACAAGTGCAACTACGTCAGTAACCACTCTGAGGAAATAGGAATTATCCTCTACGGCGTCCGTCCCGTGTTAATGGCAGCTTAAGTTACACTCAAATTAGGTGTCATTTTCCTGTCCCACTTGCTTTCGTCACAGTTTCATCAAGTAAATTCTGTCTTGCCAGTTCTGGTCTGAGGCGTTGAAGAGGCCCTGATGTTTGATACCCTGAAAATACAATTAAAGTAACTAGACAGAGGCAATGACATGTCTATGTGCAGACCTCCATCCTCCCAGAGCCAAGTTTAATTTCATGCCCCAGGAGAAGTGGATGATAGTGAATAAATTGTAATATTTTCTATCATTTATACATTATTAGACAGGAGCCTTCAAGTCATTTGATTTTTTTCAGTTTTGACGTTATGCCAAAGATATCTATGTCTTGTATTGCCGAGATATCTACTGAAATTAGCATGATAACTGACTAGCCCCGGCCCGCCTCATCATGTAATACCGCTTGTACCTTGACAGGCGTTAGTGAGTCACTGTAGTCACTGTGTGCTTTTCATACTTGATGTTTATTCAATGAAAGTGGCAGAAACGAGAAAATGACTCGCACCCTGCATAAATTATAAGCCGATGCCACACGTGAAGATATTAAGAAAGCAGTGTTATTTTGAGTTTCAGCTGTTTGGTTGAATTTTGCGTATTCTTGCCCTAAAATAATAATAATAATAATAATACAAATAAATGTATTATGTCTAGTCGCCTCATGCAGATTATGTATTGTAAGAGCAGATTTATCAGGGATACGTTTGCTCTTACGTTCAGTAGAAATATTTGAATAATTCTGATGTGTCTCTGGAAACATTTGCAGTTGAGAAATTATAATATATAATCTCAATTTCTTGGCGACAGGGTTGCAGGAAGAAACGAGCAATAAAAAAATTCAAAAAAGGAATGCAAATAATGATCTAACAAGGGCATTCAGAGAGTGGATAAAAGATACCTGTGAATATTTGCCTGGTCTTGGTGTGTCTGACTGTGCTAGTATCGGTTGCTACTAGCAACAGACTGTTAAACTGAAACTAACTGCTGGTGGCAGAATAATAACACTTTATATGTGTTGACCAGTATGTTGGAGCGAGTGTGCAAATGATTAAGACACTTATTAAAAGGGACACAGGTGCTCTCGAAGTTGTAAAGTTAAATGTTATAATATTTGAAACATGGCAGAATTGTTTTTTTTCTACACAAGATCCCTGATCAGAGAATGGCATATGTAATCTCTGTGCCACTCAACGGTTTGATTAATGTTTGCGTGATTATACATATTTTCCTCCTTGAATTATTCAGATTCTATGGAAACGGAGCCGAATGCAGGACTCCTGCAGAGTAAAGAGGCCTCTTGTCAGAATAATTTCAACAAGAGTGACACACACACATATACAATAAATATGTGCACACATGCTGGTATGCAGCCACTCACGCACACACACACACACACACACACACACACACACACACACACACACACACACACACACACACACATGTATTCATCACATTCTGGCAAAGCACCCTGGCGTCGCTCTGTATTTTTGAGTGCAGAGATTTAATATTTTTGCCACAACAGGTTGCAAAACATCAGCTTTGATGAAATTCCACAATAACACAACTAATTTCTTCTTGTCAGAACTGTAAAAAGAAAATACTCATATGTTTGTTGACATTTGAGTGCAGATACAAGTTTCATTAAGTAAGGTGTTATCTTGAGATGTGACATGAATCTGGGTGACACTGTGTGTTCTCAGCAAATCAGAAATCAGTCATTTGACAGATCTCAGTGTGCAATTTGAGTCCACAGAAGCAGCTATATAGAGAAATGTGTCATCTCATACAACTTGGACCAGGACCTAAAAATAACCTAGTTGCTGATGAATAGCAAACACTCTTCATTTCCTCCATTTGATTTTCTACAGCCGGGCAGACCGAAACTTATCAGGTTATTCTAACTGATTTCCTCCGTGGCGAATAGTTTCTGGTTGATTGTATATAATGATGAGGACAACAAACAATTACAATGTATCTCACAAACCGATTAGAGAGCAATTTATTCTTTTTAATTTAGATGCTACAGAGGTCGTCCCCTACATAGGAGCAGCTTTCCTTACTGTTGATTCCATCAGCTCAGGTAGCAGTACTTCAATCGTGAAACTATGCAATTAAATCTGTGTAGAAAAGAAGAGGTATTATATATATATTAAAGGTTTGAACAAAACAGAGTTTGCTTTATTTTTCTTTGATCTAACGCACTGTTCTTTCGTTCCTATTCATTTCTGTCTTTTCTTGTCTACCATTCATTAACTCCTCAAAGAGACATTTCCCTTCTTGACCTTTGACCCCCCCACCTTTCATGTGAAAATGCATGGTATTACACCGTTTAGCTATCACCGTTTTGGCCGTTTCACTCATTTATCCCAGTAATTCAAATACTTGCCGACAAATAGCGTTCACCTGTTTCTCACATCCGTTAGAGGTTTAAGATCCGCTTCCTCTGCAAGACGCATAACACCCTCCCCTCCGTCAGTGATGCATGTCAGTACTAGTCAAGTCCATTAATCATTACTCACAAGATTGCAGCGCTTATCTTATTATAACATGTATTACCACCGCTGTTCAGTACTTTACAAACCTCCCTATTCCCTTTACGTCATCCTTTTTAAATTGTGTTTTTGCTGCGATATTGAGTAAAGACTTCCTGTTTACATGTTCCCCCTACTCTGTTGACCTTAAGGACATTTCTTCCCTCTTCCTTGCTAAAAATGTACATTTGTAACCTTAACAGTGAACTTCAAGTGACAACACTGTTTTTATTTAAAATAGCGCTGGGTAACGGCAAATGATCTTTCTTGTTATGACAATGTCACCCATTATGACTGATTGTCCAAAAGAGACAGCACATCTCACCGTGAGGCGACACTCCTTGAATACCTTATCAACTGAATTTGACTTTTGAATAATATTGATTTTGTGTCCAGAAGATTAAAGTCAGAGTCTTTCAGCAAAAATAAAGTGCTTTGCCAGATATGACTAAACTGAGCATAATCACATATCTAACTTTAGAGAGACTTTACTTATTTAAACTGACATTAAAATTCCAGTTCTCTAAATGTGTGCATGTTTATGATGAACTTCCAAACAAGACTGGCTATAATTGATGAATGAAAAGCTGGGAGTGAGGTTTGTTAATGTTACAGGGATGAGTGGTAAATGCTGTTTTTATCTTCTCTAAGAGAGAGAAAGCTGAAAGCCCGCTTTTAGGAATTCTCCTATTCAATCTCTGACAGGAAGTTTCCGACCGAAATGTAACGAGAGTATCCCGTCTGCGCTCGGTGTTAGATTTATGCATTTAAATATTATGACTCCCGCACGTCTAGGTGTCCTTTTTTTATTCTAATAGTGGACGTTGTTGGACATCTTTTGAAATTAAATATCACCGCAGTTGAAAAAAAACTCAATACAACAGCAATTAAATAGTTCATTCTCTAAAACAAAAGATGGGTTTCCCTCTGTGCTCTACAGCGTGGGTGAGCATGGTTGGTTTATGGTTGGCAGCATTATATTCAGCTCAGAATTTCTCGAGCAGCTGCTCCAAGTACATGTACTCCTGTCTTCCACTCGGGGTGTGCATTGGTAGATCTGGCAGCACAAGACCGCATCTGATTAATCCAGTTAGTTTTCTATGTTAGGATTCACTGAGATATGAAAGCTATCGTAAGAGCGCCGTTCCCACCATAACAAAAGACTTGCAATGATCCAGATAACAACACATGATTTCAATCAAAGCTTCTTTGGCGTAGGAAATGTAAACACTTGGATCAGTGTTTCCAGTGTTATGTTCCTTTAAAGCTGAAGTTGTCACTATATGCTGACGGTAGTGCACGAGGCAGATAATCATGTTCCTCTGCCTCCTCCTAGTGTTCCTAATGGCATTTGCAATACTCCACCGCGCCCGAATGAAAACAACCAATCAGAGCCGAGTCTCTTACGCAGTGTCAATCACAGATTGTGTACTGCTAACAAACTGTCTAACTAGGCAGCGCTGATGAAATATGATCAAGATTCTGTTACATTGCTACATTTCTCGCCTCAAATGTTTTCAGAAACATATGTTTTAGTGTACTGTTTAGCTGTAAAAAGGATAAAGTTTGTGACCCGGCCGCCATGTCGAGCCAAAACCAAGTGCCACAAATCGGCCAGAGCAAACCTTTTTACATTTCACAGCACATTACAGCACAGTACATTACAATATCTTTCAACAGAACATTTTAGGGTGAGAAATAGGCCATGCAGTAACAGAATCTTGATGCATATTTGATCAGCGCTGCCTAGTTTGATAGTTTGATCGGAGTTCACAAGCAGTGATCGACTCTTCGGCTCTGATTGGTTGTTCTCCTTCAATGCAGTGGCATCTTGCAAAGTCCATGAGGAACAATAGGAGGATGCAGAGGAACATGATTATTTCCACATATTATCCGTCTCATGCACTACTGTCAGGAAACAGCGACAAAAACGTTTTTAATAAAGTTGCTAACTGTAGTTTAAAGCCTCAACAATAATAATATTAATTAGATCCATAAATATGAAGACAATCCCTTTTTCTTTTTCTTTAGGATCTGTGACACTGCCTGGTGTAGATGACCTGTCCTGCTTTCTCACGCTCTAAAGAGCTCATCCAGATGTAATCAGACTTGGCTGATATTATTAATGACTTAGGGGGAGAGGAGATTACACTCTTCCACCCTGCAGCCCTGACAGCAGTGCTCTTTTAACGCTTTCCATATCATGACATGTGTCAGACCTCAAAGGAGTAGAAGTCACGTGACTATGTGATTTTAAGAGTCAGTGAGAAGAGGTTGGCTGGTTTTTAAAAATCGTTTTCTTAGATATTACAGGGAAGGAAAGAGGGGGGAGAAATTAAGTAGCAGGAGGAGGCATATCACAGGTTTGACAGTGAGACATTTTTTTGAGTGACGGTGAAAACCAATTCAAATGTCCTCGACCAAACATTAAAACAACATTCAAGGCTTAGACTTCGTATGCTGGGTGCTCCCACTAATTAGTTCGGAGACACCACTCCTTTTCTGCCTCAGGTGAATCATCCACAAGTGCGAAAATAATAATTCACAGTCGAGCACGTTCTAATAACCAACATGGCACCAACGACGCATGTGGTTTAATATTTGTTGCATTTTCTTGATTTATTTGGTGTTGTAAAAGTGCGAGAGGAGGATGAACAGTAATCACAATTTAACATGGTTGAAGTGAATAATATACAGTATTGTGTCAAAATACTGTCATGATCCTATTATGGCTGGGCTTTTTTTTTCTTCTCTAGAAAATGTACCCACAGGCTCACAAAAAAGGGAGCTTATTTTAGAACATATTTTCTGTCAGTGACGTGCGTTGAGCAGTGAAATATACTGTGTTAAGAAATATATAATTTCACTAGTGTACACATTTCCTTGCACATTTCACTTCTTGAGACTCTGGTCTAATCTTTATTTAAGTACCACTTTAATGTTGCCCCGTGGTGCTTCTGAACAGAATTGTAAATGTTCTGCAGAGCAAATGACAGACGCTTCATACTTCAGCTGAATCACCGTGTGCCAGACGTAAACAGTTTTGAGTCATTTTAAACCCTATTCAAATTTAGGGCACTCACAAAAAAAAGAAAAGAAAAAATAATCAAGATTACAGTCACAGAAAAACGCAAAGTTTTAATGTTTTAATGCCCACGCTCTCTGGATGTAAAATGTGAAGACCAGAATACAGAGAAGAAATTTTGTTGAGCTCGTCCTATATTTATATCATTTAATGAGCCAAAATTAGATTACAAGAACAAGCAAACACAGAGCATTTGCATAATTCCCTAGGCAGAAATTCAGTTACAATAAATTACGACTGAGCCCGATGAATGAGTGATGCCTTGTCCTATATTTTATTGTATTTTGTGGCGACATCCATATGTATATAATCTCTCACATTTAAATATCTTTATTGGCATGACCACGATGGCATATAGTATTGTTATAGTATATAGTATTGTTTGGCTTGGCATGTCAAATGTGTACTAGTTGTCCGGTCTTGGTAGTATTCACAATCAACACTATTGATCTATTGTAGCAAATAATTGGGAGAAAGAGTGAGGGATTACAATCATCGCATCAAAGAGAGGGAAGGAACAGAGGAGCACGAACAAATGATAATGATAACATGCTCGGCTGTGGGCAGCATGGCTATGAATAACCATCCTTTACCCTTAGGTGGGATTACATTCAATTTAGAGGAGCTTTCAGGGGCTAAGAGAAAACAAGGTGTGTGTAGAGGTTCAAGTGATTTTAATTTAGGAAGCAAAATAAAAAATACAAATGTATGTCAATCACAAACTTTCCATGCACATACAAAAAAACAGTAATTGTGTGAAGGAACTATCATAATGTTATATTTGAGATGTAATAAATATAAAGTGCAACACACGTCCGCTGCGTAATACACATATCAAAACACCTGCACTCATTTCTTTCCCTGGAAGCCCACACAAGGGTGGATCATGAGATGATGCAAGTCAAGAGGCCACTTTGGCAGCATCAATGGCAGTACATTTTTCACAAAAGCAGCTATTTTATCACATTTGCTCCTTGAATCAGAACATCCCGGCTACTGTATCCAAACTATCCTCAGTCTGCATCAAGGCATGTGTGCTGCAAGCGCAAATTGACTCCCATTAAATACCGCAACACTCCCCAATACTACAATTTTTTTGCAAAGAGAATAGATGCATATATCTTTTCATCCCCATATGTACTGCAAAACTAAAACTGTAACGACTGAATTTGGACAAATGCTAATAATCATGTTCACAGACTATGATGTGCATTACAAGTAGTGGACATGATAACAGCAGATATACAATATGACTCAACAACAATACAATGCAGAGCTAGAGCAATTGGCCTGCACTATGCTCTATATCTTATTGTCAGGCCTCTGTTGGATTGCATTAAATTGCCCATGTTTTCCTGCTTTTTGTGTACCCGCTGTTCGGTATGTACAACATGCACTTGTTTCAAGTTGTATGCATTTACAGTCCACCAGTGCATGTCTGTTCAAGCCCCAATGATCATATCCCACTAGAACAACACACTGCCCAATTCCTCAAAAACTTTCACAGACATCCTTCCATCTTTCGAGCACTGTCCTGGGGTATTATGTGCATCCAAAAGGCTGTGAAGCTAATGATCGGCAACCCCGTTAACATGCAGACATTCATCTGGGCCGTTACTCCAGGATAACTAGCTCCCTGAGTCTCACCGCAATTTAGTCAAGCCTCCGAATAATGCATTTACCTACTGTGGTGTGCTGCAGGCTCCCTACATATCTTATTTCCCAGTGCCCCACACACCCACACGCCAAAACATTCCATTGCACAGTGCATAGTGGGCAATGACGTCTAACCTCCCACTCTTGTTGCTTTGGGGTCAAATTGGAAGTCTACTCACTTTCTCTCCATTTACAAGGTTTGTGGGCTCTCAGTTTACATTAGAAGTTATTTGTCCACATCACCAATGAATAAATAAACTTTTTCATTAAGTAAGATACAAACAAGATCCATATATAGTTTACATTCTTAAAAAAAACAATAATGCTTTTTTGAAAGCTTGCGAGGAGGAGGAAAAATAAAATATTGTGGACTCTGGTATCAGTGTTTCACATTGCATAGCTTTACGCTTTTAGTGTATCATAATCGATTACTATTCCATTTGTGCGTATGTGCATACCGATTCTGAATATTTGAAATGGTTTCAAAACAAATTTTCTGCGATACACCGGGACCAGCTGAGCTTTCTCGCTCTCTCTCATAACACACACCGCTGCAATGCCTACATAGGTGTTCTCGTCTGTCGTCTCGTTCGCTCCGGTTGAATATTGGGTGTGTTCCTAATTCCAATCTATGTGTGTCTGATATCTGTGCGTGCTTGTACAGGATGTCTGCATATCTGTGTATCCATACATCTGAGTCTGTATACATTTGAATGACATTCTGTGTGTTTTGGGGTTTCCCGCTACAAGAAAAGTGTATCTAAAAACAGTGTCAGGCTGTGTAATGAGGACATTTCTCCTGTGGTTTGGCACTATTTTAAAGTGCTGCCAAACTCTTGGTCTGCAGAGAAATGAGTGTGATGTCTGTGGGAGTGTGATCACTCACTCGTGTGTGTGTGTGTGTGTGTGTGTGTGTGTGTGTGTGTGTGTGTGTGTGTGTGTGTGTGCCTGTATATGTGCATAAATACCTGGAAAGATTGTGTATTAGCGCAGGTGTGCTTTTTTCTTTTTATCAAACACATCCTAAACTGTTCAGTGGACTACATTAGCTAGCTTTCGTTCGTACCTAAAAGACATTCTAAAAACAAGCGCCAACCTCCAGGTCTGAAAAGTGACGCCAATGCGGAAGTGCCTTAAACTGGAGTTCTCTCTAATATCAGGGATACTCTGTTGGATGCAGAAAGACGTCTGATGGTATAGAGGTCGAGAAAATGACCCTACTTCTCACTTCGTTTATTACCTCAGTAAACATTTTCCTGACAAGTTTATGGTTTTAACCGCTAGTTGGTTTGCTGTGTGTGTGTGTGTGTGTGTGTGTGTGTGTGTGTGTGTGTGTGTGTGTGTGTGTGTGTGTGTGTGTGTGTGTGTGTGTGTGTGTGTGTGTGTCGCGGGCATCACATTCATTAAGTGTAGTAGTATCAGATATACACTATTAGGGGATGCAGTATGAAATTAAAGTGCATCCTCTTTCTAACACTATTGAGGACAGCAAGTGAAATAAAAAAGATTTCTCACGATCAATACACATTGTTGTTAACAAAACTGCATTTTATCTTTAAAACTCTGAAGAAGTGTTACACAGGAAGAATGAATAGACTGAAAAGCTCACAGATAATCAGACAAAATACCAAGTAGACTATCTGATGAATTTTCCTCTAATATTGCTTCATGTCCCTGCGGCCACAGGGCTCCTTTGGGATCTCCGGATTTGTTTTAGGGTCAGACTGGAAATCTTCTTTTCATTACTCCTCACAGTCTACTGTATGAAGTCGAAATGAGAGAATGTCTTGCAAAAGATAACGATACTGGAAGAAACACCCAAGTTATTTAGAAATAATTATCATAAAATGCGAAGCACTGAATGTGTGGCTCGGCTGCATGAAATATGGGGTTTTGAGATGTTTTGTTATAAAGTTCCTGCCTCAACAACCATATGTTTCAAGACAATGAGGCTGCATGTGGAAATGTATTGACATTCAGTTGTGGGTTAGAGGTCCACTGCTCTGATAAAAACCAGCATGGCCTGGTTAAAAGTCTGCTTTTCACTACAGAGATCTGTCCAGGTGAAACATGTTCGATCAAAAGCGACTACAGAGGACCTCAGAGAAAGAGGCTCAAAACTAAAAATGGCAAGAAATGTAATTTTGAAAGACCTAAGCCTCCATCAATCACCACTACAAGTGGGAAAAAAATGAAAGAGATTTAGCCCCATTTCTGATCTTTGAAGGACGGTGTGCTCTGTATGGATTGCTGCAAAAGAACTGCACATTATTCAAGGAGGTGTCAAAGAAGTGTAGCCAAACAGCGATTGCATTCCCGGCTGCTCTTGCACTGGTTTAATTCCATGTAATCCACAAAAACAAAATCACCAAACATGAGTTTGTCTATGGAAAAATACTACAGTTTCCACTGCCGCTCTCCAAAGACAAAGCGTTGTTGCCTGTCTAATGTGTGTCTCACATAAACGTGGACAAACAAGACACGATGCTATATTTAAACGAGAGGGGGGGGGACTCTTTAACCTCCATTTACTCCATGTGTGGAGAGTATTATGGTTTGGAGTCGGTGCCTCCGGGCCAGCACAGATTGCAATCATTGGGGGAACAATTAACTGCAAATTGTTCAGAATTGTACAGTAGAATATCAAGGGGAGCTGTTTGTGATTTGAAACTCAACATAACTTGTGTCACTCAGTTTGATAAATGTACTTAATGCACAAAGAAATCAGTACCTCAAGGGGTTCAACTCATAAAAAAGACTTAAGCATACTCATGTCAGACTCCTGACCTTAATCCAATTAAAAATATGTAGCATGACTGCAAGTTATCCATGCAAAGTATTACAAAAACACCAATTAACTCCAACTGAGGAATTAAGACTAATTTGTCACGAATGCCTCCTCATCAGCTAGAGAAAACATTTGGATGCCAGTTATAAAAAGGTCCACAGATTTCTCCACCCTGACTCTCTGAAGATTTAAGGAGGGCTTTGGTTTCAATTGAGTCACACACGCTACATGCCATGATACAACTATGATTCTGCTTACATCTCAAATTCCATATCAAAGGCTATAAAAGGGCATGTTATGTGTAATTATTCTTATTTTGTCTGAGGAAAAAAGAAAAACTGTCAACTTTCATGACATTGCTTATGTGTATTCTTCTTTCCAGCTCTAACAAATGTGAAGCTGTGGGCCATCGACCGACAATGTTTTCAGACGATCATGATGAGGACGGGTCTCATCAAGCACACGGAATATATGGAGTTTCTGAAAAGGTGAGGAAGCCTGTTAATTGTCCCACGATAACAATGTCCCTGAATAGGCCTTTGATCTAAAATTCAATGAATGACTTAACCTAAATGAATTCAGGGCAATGTGTGTGAGCTGTTTCTCAGAAGATGCCTTACTCTTCATTTTTGCCAATAAATGATATAACTCAAAGATAATAACTGCTGGGTCACATAAGGTGTCATACCATGTACCTGAATCATCTTTCTTTAATATCCCTATCTGTATCGGAGAGCCCTGCGCCTGACCGACAGATACCTATTATCACTTAAAAGGCCTGCATTGAGTACAGGATAAAAGAAAGATTCATCAAAAGACAGAGGGGGCGCAGTGTTCAGTGATCAAGATGCATGAGATGCAATTACAGCGTGAATCTCTCTCACCCCCTATCTCTGTTCGACTTTCCTGGTTTTCTGCCATCCACTTTTGTCTCTATCAAACCAATTATGAAAATTGTATCACATTTTCCCCATATTTCATGTGCCACTCCATTCTTCTCATGATTTTGTTTCCAGGCAGATATTAGAAGCGGCTCTATTGTTTCTCACTTCCTCTCATTTTGTTTTTAAATTTGATTTAGGATCCCTAAACCGCATTAACAACTATTCTTCCTGGGGTCCACATAAAAGACAAGACAGTACACAAAAACATGAAAATAATGAAAGTGAATAAAAAGAATAGAAATACTCAGAACATGATTGAATCAAATATCAGATCAAGTAAAATACGTATACAAAAGTATCCGTAACCGCACAATGCTAAGTGTACCGTTAGAAATGACCTAAGTTAGCAAATATAATCAACATTTACATACAGAGTATCATATTTAGCCTAAACTGATTTCTTTCTTAATAATTGCTCGTCTTCATTTAGTTTTAAAAACGATCCTACTTTTAATTATGGTTAAATGTAATGGTAGTTTATTCCAGTGTGTCATAGTCCTATACATTATAGTTTTTAAGCATTGGTTTTAGGTCAAACTAATGTGAAGCGTCCCATGAAGGCATCTCTGGTGTGTGTTAGCTGGAAATATAGGTATGTAGGCTTTCTTAAGGCAGAAATGTTTCTAATTTACTGCAGCTGTATTCCAGTCTCTCTTCCACCCTTATCCAACAGATTGGCCTGCATCCCTTCCACCCTGCTCCTCTCCTCATTGATCAGTGCAGGGAAAGGCGAGCAGCTCTGTTTTGAGAGCGCTGGATCTTATTAAGCTCTTGCTGTGAAGCACTAGAACAGATTGCTGGACAGTGATCGAGGTGGGATAAAACCAGAGATTGTATTTCTTGTTTAGTTGTTATCTCTGTTAAAAGAAATACACGCAACTTCTGATGTCAGAAATTCCTCTACTCATTATGGCAACAATATTATTAATGTGAAAGTGTTTCCTCAAGTGTGACACCTAACAATTGTTGTTTAATAATGTTTATTTGCTCAATGGCTGCCCCCTTGTATAGAGAGCCACAGCTCCTGGTCGGTACTTAGAGCATGCCTGAAAGCAACTATCAGGTTTTTGAGGTGCTCAACCTTAGCTTGTTTTCAGAGACCCATTCAGAACTCATTCATGCACTTCACTTTATTTCCATGTGTGTTGTAAGTTCAGAAATAATAAAAGCACTCACTCTGCCCTGAATCATTTCTACTGAACAAGAACCTCATAAATCACTGTGATCATGATCAGACTCTGACGCTACTTGACAGTTGTTTCAAGGCAGGCAGGAAACCAGCTTTCAACAAATCCTCATACCTAAAGTACAAAATAGGTTGTGTGTCAACCTCTCCCAAAACAACGTATTTGACTGTTCCAGAAATGACTGTAAACTATACGTAGTTAACGGTAGGGGAAAAGGGCCTGCACAGAGAATCATTATTTTAATTGTCATCGGGATATTGCACTTGTTGAGAGAGAGTATAAATAGAATACGACCCTTTAACATGTAACAATCTTTTGTTTTTTTATTTGTGTCTTTTGTGTTCAATAAAAGAACGTCGGAAATAATTTCCTCTCATTTCTTTTTTTATTCAACAAGCAAATTGTTGTATTTTTGCAGTACACAGAAAGCAGCAGGAAGGAAGAACTGAGTACAATTTAATATCCGTTTATTTATCGCAAGTAATATTATCGCGATATTCAACTTTATTGCATATTTTTCTCATATCATGCAGTAGGTACAGATCACAGCCACGGTTAAAAGATAACCATGTTTACTGTTCATAGTAGACAGGCCGCACTCTCGGATGTAAAAGTCAGTCTTTCACCTCATCCCTTTGACCTAAGGGCTGGGGTTTACTCAATCAGAACTAGTTTGTTTTTGCAGGAGTACAACAATACCACACTACTTCTGAAAGTGGACTGTCATTTTTCACACAAAAGGGAAACATAAAAAAAGATTGCTTTAAGCATTTGACCACAATGACAAATGATGTTGTTTTTCTGGCGAGGACAGAATCCCTGGATAGTATGACATTTGGAGGTCAGTCAAAATAAAGCCGCTTCAAACGTTGCTGTTTCTTCACCCTGAAGGAAGACTTTAAGACATATGGCTAAGTTAAGACTGAAGCTATTTTAGTGATGGCTTTGACTTAAAACAAAAAAAGACACTTGCCGTCTCTTTACTGAGCGTGTATGGCAGCTCTTGCCTCTCATCACCTCTTATATAACAGTCCAACAGATATGTAAATATTTAATAGATACACATACCAATTGCTTGGTTTGGGCTCACTCTGAGTGTTTGGTTTATAAAGAGGTATCCAAGGAGGGGATTAGCAACATTTTTTAGCAACATTTGTTGATTCACAATAAGTAGATAATGATATTTCTGTTTTGCTTTTCTGAGAAAGAATATTTAATAAAAAAGAAGCTGTAGTTAATTTGAGTTTAAGAACAAACACATTTTGGTCCCTGAGTCTTCCTCCCACTGATAATCTGCTTTGAAATTATATATTTTCACTTACAAGTTGTGGAGGAGGAATACAAATGAAAAACTGACAGAGAAATCCCGCATGGTCTAACATTTTGGGGAATGAGCGTGCTTGTGAAGACCTTTTTTTATTACATCTTTCTAGCAGGTATTTCAAATAAAACTCAGACACATTGCTCCAGCAAGAGTAACTGCACGGGCAGTGTGTAATGAACTGACACACATCACCTAGATTCACAAAATGCATATTGCTGTAAATTGATATTTTTAAAACGTACGTGGGTTATTACTCGACCATCTGCCTCTTTTGAATTTAGATAAAAGTCTAGCTATAAGGCACGGAATAAAACAGCCATCTGCCCAACGATATGTGAAACGGTACAGGAAATGATCATGGCAAAGCGTTCAAATCCCTTCATAAGAAGTGCCTTTTTCTTCTTCTATGTTTTTCAAAGTGTTTGCAAGATTGCCACAGAAGTGGTTAAAGGTTATCCTGCGCTTTACTCACAGTCGAACAGGGCGGTGAGTGTATTTGATGTTAGAATGTTTCGAATGACCAGAAACACTAGTCAATCCACTCTTCCCCGTTGGCATTGTACAATTAATTAATTTCCTGTAACACAATTAAGATGTTGAATTGTAAATCTACTACAACAGAGGCTTTTTGTTTGTGTCAACAGTTTCGACAGCTCGAGGGATTGAAACTCAATATGTTTCATGCAGAGTAGGGTCATCCGTTCACTGCCTTGCTGATTAACTAGAGAAAAAACAACAACACGAGGATCAACACAGTGGCTCGGGCCTGGGTCGGGGGCCAAGACAAGATGGTTCAGATTACTGTAATAAAGCATGGAAAATGAGGGGGAAGAGGGAGATGGAGAAACAGAGCGAGAGAGAGAGAGAGAGATGATACAGGGAGATAAGTCCTTTGTTCACCGACAGGGGTTATTTTCTCGCCTCCTTGATAAACATTGGGGCAGTTTTATTTAGTAGGCTTGATAACAGGCAGAAACGGAACAAACATACTGGTGTATTCAACTTTAGGACCTGATTCCCTGCTGTGTAATCAGATACGCTGCCCAGTCAGTGCTGACATATTAATATGCACATACTGTAATACGATATACAGCCCGACTCCCATAGTATAACATTTATTTTTATGTGTTCCCGTTGACTATATTTATGTGCATATGTTCACCTTAGATCAAAGGTCTGCTTGGTTCTGGTCAGCTCTTTCAAAGCCAATACATACATATGCTAAGCTGCCATCAACACTTCTTTCTTCTTCTTTTTTCTCCTGCAGCGTTCCCACATTCCACGATCTGCAGGAAGATATTCTGAGCAAGCTTGCCGATATCCTAGAGGAGGTAAGTGCCTCGCTCTGAAGCCTGTGACATCTGCTTTGTGCTGCAGATGTCACAGGCCTACACCCCACATCGTAATAGATCTCCATACATTCATTTCCTTTTAATGCAGTGAGAGCAGGGAGCCAGAAGGAGGAATAAAGACATCATCCAGATAGTTCGCACTGGGTGAAAGCAGGTGAAGATTTTTTTGTGTGGGGGAGGGGGGGGTTAACAGAACAACGTGTGCATACTTGGGATTTCAGAGTAATTGCTCTTTGGTTTGAGCTCAGTGTGGTGGTGTTGAACTAAATGCTTCCACTACTAACTGACAGTTCATTTCATAACCGGTTAAGGAATTGGTACACTGCTGCCAGAAGCCATTTCAGCTCTTAATCTAACAAGCTGAGGCACAGCGTAATTTATTAAATGTATTGATGTAGGGGGGACATCCATTAAAGGTCAGCATGGTAACCTACTTTCAACACTTTATAATTTCAAAGTGAACCAAATGCTTTCTAAGTTAGATTAAATGGCTGACTGCAAAACTGAAACACTACAGCTTGTTTTGCTAAATGGACGGCAGTTGTAATATGTGATTTGTCATAAATGGACTAAGACATTCAAAATCATTGAAATGTCCTTTTAACTTTTTTCTTTACGCTGGTGACGGTGTTCAAGTTCAACTTACTTATTTATCATCTGCACAACAATTACAGACAAGCAGTTGATGGCAATATAATGTGAAGTCTCCCACCAACAATGCTGATTAAATATGTATGAAAAAGAGAAAGATCACGCAAGTAAAAACTAAAGTAGAATCTAAAAATAAAGTTAAAATAAATACATGAATTACTATAAAATAAAGTTTTAAAAGTCAGACAGCAATAAATAATAATAATACATTTCATTTATATAGCGCTTTTCAAGACCTCAAAGCTGCTGTGTAAATGTAAACAGGACAGCAATGTGTATATGTCAGTGTGCATTTTGAGTCACATTTTCAACCCATCTGCACACCACTCTGTTTGATGTTTTTCCTAGCATAATTTAGTTATGCAAACACATTTACACTTTTGATGTGTGCTGCTAATATCCAGGCTTTCAATATGGTGAAATGCATTCAAATATGGACTTTGCCTACTTTTATTATCAATGTCACCAAGTGCATTTGCAATCATTTCTGTAGCTAAGATAAATGAGTTCCTTCAAAAACAGGCAAATTATGATATTTGCTTTAATTAGAGATATAAACTTAAATAATTGCAAGCACCCTTACAATACGTTGATTATCATTCGTCTGCCGAACCTGCACACAGACACAATTGAAACCTGCAAATACTTCCCAAACACTGAAACTAAAGAAAAGAAGAAATAAAGGCAGCACATTCAAGTTATTCATCCATTATTTCAGTTGTTGCACCTCATGTGGTGAATATATCATTGACCAGGATCATGAATAACATGAATATGAATGTATGCAAATGTTTTTTTATTAGCGCAAAATCACATTTCTTAACTGGACTTAACAAAGTTTATATTTCTTCTGGACACTGAGTGTGAAATATACGTTTCTCATTTGACTATTAACATTAACATGTTATTATATCGTATTTGCATCATATCATAGTGGAATTTTAAAGCCACAACATTTAAATGTATTCATATAACCAATGGTGATTTTAGGTGGAAAAAACAACTTTGCACAAAAGCAAAAATCTGACAATGATACACTTTTACATGATGCACTATTCCACATTTCCCAAACAGTTCAACCTGAGTTTAATACAGTAGATAACGTTAATCAGACTGAGCTCATAACGTTCCCTGTTGTCCTCAGCATACTGCACAATATGCCATTTGCATGCGGCGTCTGTCAGTTTGGGTAGTTTGATCTGCCGAACAAGCCACGTTGTCCCGCTGCTTTCATGTTTGATTATCCTTTTAGAAAGATGCTTGACCAGACTCACCTTCTGAACCTCTCTGACAAGCTAGCAGTTAACCATTTCCCCCCCTGGAGAACCACTCGTTAAATGAGATTATTTTTACAGGAGGTTTGGTTTTATGCCCCGCTGCTCGTGAGGACGCAGAAGTGTTTGTTTCGACTTTCAAGTTTTTCTTCAAAAGGCAGATTTTCAACTGTGTGCTGTAGAAGAAAATCCAAATCTTTCATGGTGACCGCAGTAACGATCTTCTTTAAAAAATAAATACTAACATCTGACAACCAAGAGCCAATGGCGACAACAGTACTTGGCAACTGGCCAATCAAATTGCAGGGAGAAAACAGGTAATCAGCTCCACTAAATGTGTGATTTGTGCCCATGGGTGTGTAAAAAGACTTTGATTATGCACATTGCTGTTCTCACACGCAGGGAACTTGATATTGCAGATGGATTGCAGGCATTTTAAAACTATTTTATTCAGCCACTACCCTTGAATTGTATACTATTGATGAATAATAGCAGCAACTGAGGATTTATTTAGGCTATGTCATGCAGTAATCCAAACAAATAATGACCCCAGGTGCTAAGTACAGAACAACTGTGTATCATTTATACACTGATCAATATTGCACCACTGCAAAATCTATACTGCATGAACATAGTGCTATCATTGTGTCAAGTGTCATTGTTAACACTTTTTGAACCATGATAGTATATAATAGTCTGTGACTTGTACCATGGCCAGTACCATAATGTATTATTTATACCCATGTTCAATAAAAAGTACATTATTTGTAGCATATAATGTGCCACGGTACAACTTCAAAGACCGCTCAGTATGAAACTCTTCTGTAAATTGTTAATGGTAAGGTTGAAGATAAGGCAAAGACCTAGCAGCTACAAAGGTCAGCGGGGTACCAAGAGAAGCAGTTTGGTTCGGCAGGTAGAGGCGTCTGGGGAGTTGAAGGACAGCAGAACCACGAAAAGGAAAACTTTGAGCTTTCAAATAACAACATCTATGGCAAAAGATAACTCCATCAACAACAACAAAAAACATTGGTGGAGGGAGTCTGTAAGCCTCCCACATCAAACCTGTGTGATCGGATGAAATGGAAAGTGTGAAACAGGGGGAAAAGGGAACAAACAAAAAGCAGCGTCACAGATTTTGGTCTGTTGGTGCCTAATGCCATGAAATAACTCAACACCGTGTAAACACAAGCCTGTGGGGTGATATACGGTACACCTGAAGGGGCCCACAGTCTTATCAGACGACCTTCACATACTCGTGATCAAATCGTCTTTAAAAAAAAATTTTCAGCACTTAAATGAATGAGTGCAATTATAATTTAAGCTAGGAGCAGGGACGAAATGTCAGTGAGCTGAGAGAATACACTGGGTGTAAACCCTGTGGAAATAAAATGTTTTGCATGCCATTTAATCATGCCCATGAATGTACTCTTGATTAATGTGTTTGCTCTGTTGGCTTAGATATTAGTGTTGGGAAGTTGATTGAATTTATATTTATTAGCTTCATAGACTGTTGAGTGAAGTCACCCCACATTCAACCAATGGTGCGTGCTTGACTTCCATCCAAGGTTTCTTCTAATTTTGATAGAAGAAAGGCTAAATCCATCATACTGTCCTTAGCCTTGTCCTCTACTATCATTGATCATTTCGGTCTGCGATTGATTCTTGATGAGAGATAGAACAGCCAGTTTTCCTCTTCTTGAGGACATGTTTGAAAAAAAAGGAATCTAAATAAATACACCTGATCATAACTGCAACCTACTATAAGCCCTGCTTCTGAGTGACAGACATGAATCACAGACACACTTGCTCAGTGTGGAGGTACTCCAGAGAGAAATGTCACAATAGAAACCTGGCAAAGTCAACTGCAGTGTGGAATCTGCTCAGGATCTCTTCAGTCTCGATCAGCATATTGTGTCATTTGCTGGGAAAGGGAAAATAGTTTCCATCTATGTGTGTTGGTCTTGTGTTAGGCTGGTGACCACACCTGAGGTTATGCTTTCAAATGCATGTTAGGATAGAGTCTGGCACCCACAACCCTGAAAAGGATTACTTGGTTTAAAACATTGATTGATGGCTGGCTATATTAACTTTACTCTTTGAAAGGAGGCGTGATTTGCCTTCAGATTTGATGCAGTAGTTCATTTTTTCATTCATTTTATTGAGTTGCTCATTAATGTTCAAGGTCACAGTCCATATCTAAGCATGCAGAGGGTGGAAAGCAGAGAAACACCATGGACAGCATCCCGCCAGTCTGTAGTATAACCAAGAAAAATATCATTTATCTCACTGCACCCAATTCAGCCTGACTTCCTCTGAAGACTACGTTTGTGTCTCTGGTGAGAGGTCTCACTCCCAATGTGAGAAAGAAGACAAAATGATCACAGTGTGCTTGAATAACTCTTTTCTTATCTGGTCTTCTCTTCTGACAGACACATTATGGAGACGGAGAGTACATCATCAGACAGGGGGCCAGGGGAGACACCTTCTTCATCATCAGTAAGGGAAAGGTGAGCAGTGCCTCTAGCCGACCATTAAAATAATCACATCGACATCATAACGAAGGGCATCTAGGCACACCTGGCAGAAGGATACCCATCTTTGAAGCAAAGTGCTAGTATTTCTGGTGGAAGTTGGCTGCCATCAATCATCTTGCGATAAGGGAGAGGCCGCCTCTGTCACTGTCTCTTGCAGAGGGAGCATCTCGAAAGGAGAACGGAGTTGCTTTCATTTCACCTCGCTGTCATCAACATCGGCTCTCACGCCGCGCACAGACGACACACATCAACACCGTTGGTGGGCTTTCATGTGCTTTACATGTTATGATGCTGCTTCTCTTCCTCCTCATTTGTTCTCCTCACTCGTCATCCTCATCTTCTTTATTCTTTTCCTGTCGCTCCTTCGACACTTCATGTTTCTCCTCCCCGCCTCTTCCTCGTTATCGTTATGTTCATTTGTTAACAACGCAATTCTCAGAGTTAACAGTATCTTAAACCCACAAATGGTAAGATTTGAACATGTCTTACTAACAATCGGGTCGATACCATACAACGAAACGGCATTGTCAATAATATTTTGAGGGAAACATATTCTGTCCCAGACTACGTTTCTTTTTGACGGATCATAAAGAGCTTTATAATCAAAGTGTGCGTATGAAGGAGGGTTGTGTGGATGGATGGGTCAAACAAACACAGGACTTGTGTTCGTGTCCCGTGTGAAAGCAGAAGTTTCATTTACGTCCGTATCTTCAATAACGTAACAAACTTATTTTAAGCCAAACCATAATCTTTTACTAAATATAACCGAGAAGTTTTTTTGCGTTTGTGTCAATTTACAACGTTAACCACATGTTTAAAACGGCGAGCGTGATCCGGGAGAGAATCTGTTTCCCTTAGAACGTAATTGAGAACGCAATTAAGTTGTATGGGAACATAATTTTGTAGGAGACAGGGTTGCTTACGAAATATATCCATCAAATTCTCCCTCAAGTCCCAGTGAGTAAGACAAATTCACAGTATTTTCTAACAGTTCACATGTTCAGGATGTAAGTGTCATTGTAAAAGATGAAGCTACATTATTTTTCCTGTCTTTTTTTACTCTCCTTTGACCTCAAACAGATGCAAACCTACTTCACAAGGTCGGCTTCAACTACAGCTCAAACAAATACACACATGGACGCAGACATAAACACGCACACACACACACACGCTCCTGACCTTATCAATGCTTTACACTTGGCTTTTTCCACATTTCTCACTTTGTCTCCATCTAGACCACAGGCGGTGCACTTTGTCTAGAGGACATTCCACCAAAGTTTGGCATCTCACAACACAATCTGCTCTTTTACCTTCTCTAAGTCCTTCTTCTTCTTCTTCTTCTTCTTCTTCTTCTCTTCTTCTTCTTCTTCTTCTTCTTCTTCTTCTTCTTCTTCTTCTTCTTCTTCTTCTTCTTCTTCTTCTTCTTCTTCTTCTTCTTCTTCTTCTTCTTCTTCTTCTTCTTCTTCTTCTTCTTCTTCTTCTTCTTCTTGCTCTCTCTTTGCTCATACATGATCACATTAGATATATAATTACGCTGTCACTCAAGAGTTGGCAGGATTACATTGTGCTGGTCTACCGGCCCACACAGTGCCATCGCTCACAAGTCATCTGGCTAATGAAGTGGTCAGCGGCGCCTCCCAGGTCCTCGCAGAAGTGGCTGCCACCTACTACTATATCTGTTTGCCGCTGTTTTTAATGGTGTGATTAACCTGCCATCTTCAGAGTTCACATACATGTCACTTTCTTTTGGAATGATGTGTAAATGACATGTCGTCTCCTTTACTCGACTCGCGCGTCACACCTTCATAGTGTTATACATCACCCCTTCTTTCT
The DNA here is from genome assembly GCF_900634415.1 of Cottoperca gobio. NCBI lineage: Eukaryota > Metazoa > Chordata > Actinopteri > Perciformes > Bovichtidae > Cottoperca > Cottoperca gobio. The sequence continues at coordinate 15,845,448 of NC_041369.1, read as the reverse complement.
TCACGATTTTCCCCCATATTCTTCCCTGTCACCCTACTCTTCTCTTTAACTCTTCTCCGCCTGCATTTCCATCCTTTCACCAGGTTAATGTGACCAGGGAAGACTTGCCCAATGGAGAGCCTGTCTACCTGCGCAGCCTCGGAAAAGGAGACTGGTTTGGAGAGAAAGCACTGCAAGGGTAAGATTGTTCCTAATAATACTGCCTCTTCCAATTTAAATCTTCTGTTCTCTCACTGTTTCTGTCTCCTTCACTGTCACCCACTTCCCTTCTAATTTCCATTCGTAACCTTCCTTTAATATCCTCCCCCTTGAACTTAACGTGCATCTATCCTTTCTAATTTACTGCCAATCAGCCTTCAGCTCTTATCTGCCCTATTTTTTCTCACTCTGAGGCGGCGTGATAACCCGCTATGGTTTTGGACATTCTTAAAGCCAGGCACACATTACACCACTTCATGTCTGATTTACTGTAGCTGTTCCAGACACATTCTTTGAGATTTGACTCAAATATATAATTCACTGAACTAAAGAAAAATGTGTCTGATCTGATTTCTTCAGAAAGAAAACTGTCAAAGAAATTAAAATGTTTTTTTTTTACCATATCAGATTTTTTTCTGCAACTGAAAATGTGTTGAGATAAAGTTTAAGAAGCAAAACGACTCATATTCCTACTCCTAACTGTTACACAGACAGCGCGAGTATCGAAAGATGAAGCTATTTTACCTCCAACACCCTGCAGAGAGTACAAATGAGGGCAAATACAATTACTGTGGCATGCTCCTCTTTTTCTCAAGCTCTAGTTTTTCCCAAATCAAAAGAAAAAAAAGTGTTCATGTTCAACTGACAGTGGAAATCCTTCACAACCACACCAAGCGACAACCCGCCTGTGCTATATTTTGCACACAGCCATGTCACACAGAAACAACAGGGAATAAGTCATTATGTTGAGTGGACTTTGGTGTTTGACAGTCGTATCGTGTGCTCTCAGCTGGAGACTCATTTTATGTAGACAATATTATCTACACGTCTCTTAAGATTCTTTTGTTTTTTCTTCTCACTTCCTGTCTTGGTTGCCAGAGATATCAAGGACATCTTCATGCTGTCCTTGACTGCAATAGTGAATTAACACCCTCCTTTATGAATATTTGTGTTAAGTATGTGAGCAGAGGCTGTTACTAACACGACAGCTTATGTCAATAGACATAAACATTATTACATGTTTATGTCTATTGACATAAGCTGAATGACGCATGAATAGTGCCCAGCATTACAAACACATATACTATATACTGTAAGCCAGGAATTTCTGGTTGTGAAAATGTACTGATAAAGGTCACCAGGCTGAAACGTTAGCATGTCTGTTTGACATTGCTAATATAAATTGGTGAAATTGAGATGAGTCTATTTTGTTCTGCACATCTATGTGTGTGCTGCCATTTTACCTTTCGCTATTCGAGGATGTACTGAGGCAGGTTTAAAGTAAGCAGCCTCTATGCTATACTGTAGGGATCAGATGACACGGCTACTGCTAACATCTAAGTGCTCAAATACTTCAACTGAAAGAACACTTCAGTGTAATACAAATATGTTGTATGGCTGATGGCATCAAAGCCCAGTGCCCTGAAGGGATATTTTTACCCTGCTGTTCGTCATGACTGTGCACCTCCGTGTATTATGTATTATTAAAACAGAGGGAAGGCAGCGATAGAAATGTGTGTTATGTCTGTGAGGGGTCAGGTAGAAACAGAGAACATTTGAATGCGTGCAAGCACATAGCCAGTGTCAAGATGAGAAGAAAGAAAATGGAGATGTCGCCATCTTGTGGCCGCAGAATGTGAAAGTTAAATTAGCTCTCATGCCTTTAACAATCACAAGTCAGAAGTATATAGTAAACACTTTAAAGCACAAAGATACAACTGATTCAAAGACGTATACTGTGGAAAATAAAAGCCAGCTTATGTGTTGTCAAGCACTCCAGATGCTAGATGTGATGTTCAGGCAGCAGCTGCACTTGCACAGATGGTTAGGTTTCCCCGTATGTTAAAGCTAATGACCAATAGGATATCAAAAATGACATTAATATGCATGCAGAACATGAGAGGCACGGGAAGTTTGATCTCTTGGCAGTGGGAGGAGAAGGTTGTTCCAAATAGAAATGTGATCCTTTTACACTAATGAGACGTAAACACACTAATTTATAATGGAAGGAGCAGCTGTTCTACTTGTGTATTGAACTATTAGAGTTTTCCAGGAATTCAGTGTTACTTAAAAGGAAGACTGCAAAAAAATCTCGATGTATCACACACATGATATATCACACGCATCCTTAATTGTAACCATATAGTTACGTCAACACATTTGTAGTGTTTCCCAGAATAGCAGTGGAAAGCTCTTCAAAGCACCTTCAAGATCATCCCATGCTTCAGTTTAACCAAGTGCTCATCCGCTTGGTGTTGTTGTCATCTTTTCGCCACCTTTTGTCTTGGAGTGTCTTGAGCGATAGAAGCCTATTCAACTACACCTTTGATGGTCAAGCGTGTCTTGCCAAATTTACATGATTGAGATGCTGGCCATCTTGGAAGCAGGCTTTTGATCAGAGGGCTCTTCTGCTGAGCCATCTTTGTAATCAGAAGTTGACAGTGTATGTCCTTGCTCATGAAACTCATTAGCCCCAACTCAAAGGCTACTCTGTCCATCTGAAGACTGCCTTTGATCTGTTAGAACAACCTTTTTACAAATCAAAGTCTGTTCTCCTGCCAGCCACAATAGTTTTGTTGGAGCTCGTGTCAGTGCCGGTGTGTGTTGTGTGTACAGTAAAGCAGCCGAAGAAATATCAGATTACGCCTTTAATGAATACGTCAGTAGAGTTGGTGGATGTTATGTTCCAGGAAAAGGTGCACCGACAACATATCTCATGACACATTCTTCCTGTCATGATGAAGTGTGAACTTCCAGTTTGAGGTGTAGATCCATCAATAGCACAGACATCATGTTTCAGAGTCGATGTTTCAGTAGAGCATGAGAGACTGGTATTAAAATAAAAATGTGATGTCACTGAAGTAATTGTAATTGGTGTCACTGTCAGACTGTTTTCGGACCAACAGTAGCCCTGGGACAAGTCACCCTGAGAGGCATGTTGCCTCCGCTACCAGTGACAAGATGAACAAACCAGGAAGTCCACTTTGAAGGTTTGGCAGATATTAACACTGTGCAGCAGTTTTAACTTATTCGTGGCAGGGTTTCACAAATCTTTATAGTTAACACAGCAGCATAAGTTGTGTCAGCATCATGTCCTGTTTCTACAGCGACGCTTGTGATATTGAACAGTAGAATTTGCACACTGCCTCAATGCTATATCTTTTTGATTAAGTGCTCGTCGGCCTGAATGTGGCTTTGTAGAATCAACCGTCCCCTTTCACTCCAAGCCATACTCTCAGCCTTTTAATAGCTAATCCACCACAAGTCAGCATTAACTTCTAACTATATTGTACATTGTTGCTGTACAATATGTCCCTGTCTGTATTCTCTGTATATTTTACTTTGTTTTAAAGCATATATTTATACACTGAAGACATTTCTTATTTTATACAGCTACTGTTCTCAGTTCACGTCATTACAGCTTGCAAATCAACTAGCAAAGATGTGATGCTTTTTTGAGACTGCTTGAGAAGTACTTTATCAAAGTGAATCCCATGTTGCCCTTTTTTAGTTTGGAAACATGCACAATTGTTGTGTTGTTATGCAGTTATGAACAGGGACTGTTTCTTCAGACTTTCCCACAGGCCAAAAATGTATTTTAGGTGTTGGAACCCAAAGGGGGAAAGGGGGTGGAGGGGTGGGAGAGCTGAAAACAGCATTAAGACTTGAGAGTCAGCTGCACCTAGAGCCCTGAATTTGCTAAATAACGAACAATTTCACAAATAGGCTATGCACCATCGACGGACTGATTTGCAAACTGCAGCTTGAGAAATAATACAAACACTGCCACTAAAGGCCACTAAGATAAATTCCACACATGAGAAACTCTGGTTCCAGTTAGTGTTTTTGTGGCAAGCTCAGACATCTGAGACTTGAGATGAACCTTTCCACATTATCTTTTTCACACTGCGCTTGGTTACTCTAACAGCATAGCCTTTTATGTTGGATGTTAAAAAGGATGAATAAACATAAATGCACAAATTAGGAAGTGTTTTGCTTTGGAAGTGGCTGCCTGAAAGAGTAGGGAAAAAATGATTCATTAATGTTAAAATGTCTGGTATGCCTTGGAAAGTGGTCATACGCTGCAATTATGTGTGAAATGCACAATTTGTAGTAAATGGGAAAAAGCTGCACAAACACTGGCACAGTTATTTATTTAAGTGCTCTAATTGTACACTGTGACACAGCTACCTGAATATCACTGAATTTAAGCAAAGATCATTGGCGGTGTATCCCACAGCTACCTCTTGTCCTTGCCCCGGACCTGACCCCTAGCGCTACTTCCCTTACTGTAGTCCATAGCTACTGCCCCACTCTCAGCCTCCAATCCTTATTTTCATAAACCCCTTCCCGGGACACCAGATCACTGTCCAATTACCAGCTTCATTTCGACTATCTACTGGAAATCAACACCACAGGCTCCCTCCTGTGTAAGTCCAAAGGACATTCCAGAAACAGCATGCAGCTGCTTTCACTGCGTCTTTGCTTGTGCATGTGTGTCTGTTTTTCGATGCGTTTCTGGTTGCGTTGCAATTAACAAGTGCAGAGACTTCTTTGGCTTAGTGGATGACTTAGGCTCAGTGTGTAAATGAATCATCCTGACAGATATTATTTAGCGATTGTGTTTCATGAACATCACTAGTATCAACGCAGTGGCACACTAAGTTATTTTCCTCAGCCACAGTGGAGCAGCTGGGGACAGGTGTAACACGCTGCTCTCTAATATGAAACCCTTGAGGTCTCTGAAGGATAATTTATAATTACGTAACCACTATTTCAATATAGCCCGAAGTGTTGTGTTGTTTTGTTTTTGTATCACCATGGTTAGTAATTCACACTACTGTACACTTCCTTCTATGACACAAATTAACTTGTGTAACAGATTGTGTGTGTCGCTGAAGCTCATTATCACTGATGAGAAAACTGAGTGTCTGATCATTTGCCTGTTTTTAAATACGGACCATTTAGAAAATGTGATGCATAGTCTTCCTAAACGTTGCATTAAAGTTAGAATAAAAGCTATATAAAGTTGTTTTAATGATAATGAAATCATTACTAATGACTGCTTGAATAAATATATGCCGAGAGACTATTTGGTTTTGTGCTTGGATACACAAATAAGACATTATAAGCAGTATAAGACATAAATTAAAGAGCTTGTTCAAGTTACTCGACAGGCAGGTACATTTGTAGAAGTAGGGGTGATAGCTTTTGAAAAGTGGCTCTACAGCTGACAGATTGTCACTGGCAAATTCACAGCTGGGACACTAGAGCCCTGAACAGAGCGAGTTGGCTCCCTATTCAGCTTCTGCATATTTGAATCATCATCAAATTAAACCTGTGTTATGAGGGTCTCTTATGCTTCCCTCTATGAATTACACAAATCCAAAACTTCTCTTCTCTACCCACCTCGGTGTTGTGCGATTCCCACTGGCTGTCACTCATCATAAGTCTTGTTCCCATAACGAAGGATCACATAATCAATAGTAACAACCACGGTTGTTTGACTCATCGGATGAAGACTGTGGGTATAAGCCTGCCATTCGCCGCCTATTTCAGCTGGCGTTCTCCACCCCGTCCGCTTCTGCATCTATTTTACAAGCGAACCGTGGTTGCATCCTTTGCTTAGTGTCGCCTCAGGACGATTGTAATGGGTTTAAAGAAATAGAAAAAGCCAGAGTGTTTTTTTTCACCTTATACCAGAATGATAATATGTGGAGTCAGACCTTTCTCTAGCGCTGACACAGTGCTTTGGAGATAGGTCTGATTATGTGAGACCACAACCACGGTGCAACACGGTGTCTCTGTTCTCTCCCCCATTAACCTGGTTAATAATACTTTAAGTGTGCTTATATAAATGGTATTGAGTGCTGTTGTGTGCAAACAGAAGAACAGGTGGAGCAGTGTTTGCCAGAGTTGAGTTTTAAGAGCATGGAAGCAGGCCATAAGAGATTATCAGGGGTGAATTAAATACTGTATGAGAGGGCCCCAATAGTAATCTGTTAATGTATCCTTTGCCCCTGACAAACACTACCTCTCCTCTGCTCCCCTCTCGACTGTAGTCCTCACCTTTCAAAATGTGTTGTTCCCCCGCCAGCTGTGACCTTTATTCCAAGGGGTCAGCAGAAAGAGTGAGTCAAAGTGCATGTGTGTGCACGAGGAGGGGTGTGTTTGGAAGAGGGTAGGCAGAGGGAGAAATAGGGTTTCCGTATGTCTGAGTCCAGATCGGACACAGAGAGCAATTGTCAGCTACTGTTAGCGCTAAATTGAATTGAATCAACTCTTTTCGTTTCTAGAGTCTTGATTTCAATTTTTTTTTTTTTGCTCCGCCTCGGGATATGACGTTAATCTAGAGTATGATCTTCTTTTATTTTATTAAAAGATGGGGCACAAAATAATGTGTTTATGGGACATCCCTTGAAGAATTTCCTGTCTTTTTGTAATATTTTAGTCCGTGTTAAAGTGGATCACTACACCTGGATTGGAGATTTTGATACAAGTACGACGGACTTGTCTTTTGTTGGAGGGCTGCCCTGGGCAGTCCGCTGGTTCAGAGTTAGAGCTTATCGCTGTGGGACTCTGTGTGCAGAAAACCTTTCACAGTGAAGGATGGCATCTTGGGATACAGACTCAGAGGCCTCGTGCGGTTGGGGCGACTCCTCTGAAGAAGCATCATCATCAGAGGAAGATGAACTTGATGTCAAATATAATAAAGAGTAATGACAATCATGAAGTGATATGCATTGCCTGTTGGTGTGAGGTTGTGATTGTGTGCCAGTGCTATTTCTGGTGCGATTGGAGAGGAATAAGTCATACCTGATTTACAAGTTTTGACTGTTTCCATCATAACAACTCTGATAAAGCTCAAAGCTTATAATAATGTGAATATTGCATCAAATGTACACATTGTTGCTATTGTGTCTGATTGTGTTGTATACTCTTTTTGTCCAGGGAGGATGTCAGGACAGCCAACGTCATTGCAGCAGAGGCAGTCACCTGTCTAGTCATCGATAGAGAGTGAGTATCAATAAAGTTATTCGCCACAGAACACAATGACTTGTTCTACATTGTTGATCCTTTTGTTTCTTTAGCATTAAAGTGCTACAAGAGCTCAGTGATTGAATGTCTGTCTGTCATGAGCAGCCATGCAGGCTGTAAGACTGAGACATGAACCCACATCTACACCCTATGAACATGGCACACATTTAGTTTCAAATTTTCAATCTCATAGAAATGTCAAATCTGTCCTTAATTATCCAAAACATAACATTTCAACACGCTCAATAAATGTGAGGTGAGAAATATATTGCATGAGATACATATGCAGGATCATGCTTCCCTTTCACTTCACTTCCACAAAGTGTCTTGTTTGAATGTCTGCTCACGAAGTTTGGGAGACATAAAAGGCAATCACATCATTACCTAAAGTCTGCTAATTGATTCAGCTTCTATGTTTAGGACTCACTTAATTCTCATGCAAACGTTTTCCAGACACAAACATCAACACAGAGCATGTGTTTTAAATCCAAAATCAACTTCAGTAAAGAATTTTGATTTATGCTAAATGTGTGCAGGAATGAAGGGCTATTTTCCCAACCACATTTGTACTACCCTTGTTTCCACCTTGACATTGCAGTGACATGGTTTGACATTTGAACACAATGTTCATCATGTTTTTATGGTACTTACAAATGTACATCAGGTCACTATCTATGAAGACGGTTTGTCTCTGAGCATCTCCGTCTCTACCATTAAGTCGTGTGGTGAGAGTAGAGAGACAGATGGGAGGAGATGGTATCAGCTTACCCATGGCCTCCCTCTGGCTTCAGGGAACACAGCAGACACAAATGAGCCATCCTCAGTGCTAGCAGAGGGGATAGTGAGTGAGTCATCCGGCACAGGTGATTATCACTGCCTTTCATTCTGCCTACCATACAAGCAGCTAAGGCTGTCGCAGCCCACAAATCTAGCTCATTGTGTGTCTATTTGTGTGTATGTGTGTGTATGTGCCAGGTTGTTAGTATTTAAACCTTCTGTGTGCATTTCATTCTTTTTCAGTATGTCAATGCATGTACAATGCATCAAAAGTAAACATCTTAAGAGGTAAGATAAGGATAATTGTAGGAGCTGTGCAGGAGACTAAGGGGGGGGGCGGGAGAGATAGAGACAGTTAGAGATGGGGAATCAAAACAAATGGCGGGTAGTCACCAACTCACGATGTGCAATAGCCCTGTAAGCAGCCAAACATTTAAAGAAAAGCTCAGCTGGGACACAGTCGCAGCTTACAGGCATTATAGTCTCAACAGGAGAAAACACACATCGTCTGGCTGACAGCTTAATGAGCCTTGCATGAAAACTGTCTCAGTTAGTTGTTCTTTCGGGATGTTTGGAGTCTTCTGCATATGCAGCCATACTTCAGAGAGAAATGAACCAAAACAGGGTTATTATTTTTCATATCCAGAAAGATAATTGTATTGTCATTTTATTGTTATGGCCTGCAAGGAATATGGATTTTCTTTCAGTTAAAAAACACATAAGTGCATAAAAGAACAAAACACATTGTCACAGGGATTTTATGTCTAATTGTAAGTATTATAAAAACCACTGACTTTTTTTGAACACTCAGCACAGCATGTGTTCTCTTCTATAATTCATTCATTAAAACATGCGCAGCTTCTACTTCTGTCTGTAGAATTCCCACTCATGCCCCATGCTATCACACTATTTTACACCTCTTTAGGGTAGCTCTTCTCATCAGTTCTGCAGTGATTTTTAGAGGGTTGTCTCTCAAAGCAGACTGATGAATATTTAATGGTATCTGGCAGCGCTTTAATGACAGTCGACCATAAATTGCACCAGTTTATGATACGGAAATATTGAATGTTTTAACATTTTCTGTCTGTCTTGCAGTTCATTCAAGCACCTGATTGGAGGTTTGGAAGAAGTATCCAACAAAGGCCATGAGGATGCTGATGCGAAAGCCAAGTAAGACAATTATAATTTATTGATGTGAATTAATTAATTAATTAACATAACCACTCTGAAAATATATATTTTTAATGTGTGCTTTTCAGATTCAATAAACCTTTAAAATGTTAAACCATATTGTGACGGGTCACCAGCGGCACCATTTTAAGAAGAAACTTCCCAGAGGCCAACTGTTAATGCATTGGTCCTTTAGGTCTGTTATATTACAAGCCAATCCCCCTGTGCCAGGCCAGAAGGCAGAGGCTATGACCTCCGCCTCTATTTTTGGAGGAATTAATATAGACTATATTTATTGTCGCTATGGAAACAAGAGAATAGCACTATAGAAGGCACCTTGGCAATGAGGTGGGCATCTTGGTGTGCAGGCAGCTACATATTGGCATAATGTGATACCTTGCTCACTCTGTGCTATGTTGCGAGTCAAGGTGAGGAGAAACAAGAACCCGGTAATAAAGATTACAGAGAGCAAGAGAGCAGGGAGAGCTTATCGCCCCCAGAAAGGGAAAGAAGGATGTAGATGAATGGACTGAGGGAAGAGAGAAAGGGCAGAGACAGGGCAGAGACGGGTGACACAGCAGACGACACTTCTGTCTGATGCTTTGATTTCTAGCTGACTGCCGAGTGTCAGTCAGCTTTTGCAAGTCAGTGGAATTTAGTCAGCAAAGAGCAGAACATAACACCAGTTACTGTGTTGGACAGACGCACTGAGGAAAGAGAGATGACAATGGGGGGGGTATAATGAAGGGGGGAGGGGGGTACAATGGCTTGCCTCTGGCCCTAATTCCTGGCCAGGTCCCCCTTATGGCTCACGACCACTGATGATTGCCAGCAAATGTGTGTTGTAGAAAGAGAACCTGCAGTGTGCATTCTCTCCCCCATTCTTCCCATCCCTAGGTCTGTAGGGAAGCTAGTTTAAAATTGATTTCATGCAAATGAGCAACCAATCAAGGCCCTCATTTGTAACCTTATTATCAACCCTATTCCCTAAAGAAGTTTATCTTAAAATAAAGCCACTCTCTCCCTCTGCTCCCTAAAATCTGTCACATCAAAGCCGCTTTCCCGGCTGATTAAGGTAGCTTTCTCTGCCGCGTGCTGAGTGTGTGTCGTCTCTTGCTGACGCTCCCCGCCCAACAGAACACATTTGTTTCTTGATGAGGAAAGCCTTAGTCAGGATCCAACAGTGATGGAAACTATCTCTAATTGGTCACAGCGGATAAGCACCATGCAACAGTACTGTAACTATACAGCAAACTACAGCTGCTCTCTGTGTGGTTCACAGGTCTTTTCTTCAAACACTACCTTCCCGCTATGTGCTATATGTGCACACTGTTTTTAATCAAGCTTCTCTCTGCAGGAGGAGCTTCACGCTACACAAAGTAGAGCCAAAACATCTGTTGAAATGTACTTGTATTTCTCTATGCATAAAACATGGATTTATTTTGTTTTGTGGAAAGCGAGGTGAGATTCTGAGACAAAAATATTATGTTATGATCCCCTATCTTAAATACAGTCGCAGAAGTCTTTAAAAATTCTGGGGGTTTTTTACGATCAGGGACCTTGTTGCACGTCATTGCTGAACTCTCTCTCCCCTCATGCCCTGTTATCTGTTTTACAGAGGCAACAATGCCATACAATCATCATTTCCTGGTGCTCTAATTAAACAAATAGTATAAACTTATCTATACTATCATAGACTTTTTTGAGATTAACTCATTTTCCTTTCAAACTGTCAATAAAATGTCTCAAGTCTAAGTCTATGAAACTTGCAGATGTCCTGTATTGAGTATAAATACTCTCCATTTACTGCTAATCTCAGCCCAACCAGCATGATGGAGATTGACGAGAAAATATGAACCCAGTATGACTCAGCACATCCCATGTCTGCTGAGCAGGTGTAGGAGTTTGTAGAGAATTATTAATTATATAGAATTACTGGAAAATAAAAGTGACATTTAATGAGAGTCAGCGTTAAGGTCAGAGATGCTCTCTGCTCCTTTCTCCTCTCCCTTGAGTCAGGCTAGACCAGAGGAAATGAGCACGCACACGCACACACACACACACACACTCTCACACACACTCTCTCACACACACACACACACACACACACACACACACACACACACATGGATTGCATCATTTTTTATGATCTCATCTGTTCTCTGATACAGAATATCACCCACTGGGGTGCTACTTGACCGGCATAGGAACATTTTGTATTGCAATGCTAGTAACACATTCGCCACGTAACAGTAACATGTCATTTTGACTTTATAATAAGGATCCCGAACAACACGTATATGTAACAAACAAGGGTTACATTACAGTCTTGGCTGTCTCTGGGTTAGTTTTTATTCAAGGTCATGGTTCAGGCATCTATGTATCATCTATTTCCTACCTACATTTCAAAGGAATAATCCACATGAGTATTTATGTTGCCACTTAAGTAAATATCTCCACTATTCACTAGCCTATGTGTCCTTGGTTGAGACATAGTGCGACAGAAAGTGTTGTTCCTGTAGCAAAACTGTTCATTACAATGCAGTGAACTGACTTCACCAGATGGTTTCAAGGTTGTCTTATTGCACTCGCTTAAAGAGAAGGTAATCTTCTGCACAGAATAAAAAATATTCCATTGCCGACTTCATACAATGGCTTAATTTCGTGGTTCAGCATCACAAAGGCTTGGTGTTATTGTTCAAGTAGTTGCTGCTTACCTTGATACTTCTGATGGAGCAACGCTGCCACCTGCTGGCCAAAGAATGCTATTACTTTCAAATCTTTTTTAAAGACCTGCGTGATGTAAAATGATCCACTCATTCTTGATCCCCTTTATATCTTGACAGAATTTGCGAGACCTCCATAATTATGTGCATTCATAAGTCCATGCATGCACACGCGTTGGTCACCATGACCTTTATTAATGATCCTGTCCCACACACAGGAATGCACGTATTCTTGGCTAAGTCTCTCCATCCTTCTGTTAAGCAGAGTGAATTTTGGGATTTGGTGTGTTTTCTGGGCCGGCGTCCAGATGATGGGAGGGGGAAAGAAGATAAAAGGATCACCTGTGAATCTTACATTCTAGTAGTAGTGCCTATTTATACACAAATAAACAATGACTGCCCTGGTAACGTAATGTGTTTCTGACAAACACCGTGGCTCAGTAACCTGCCAACACATGCCCCTACTGTGCCCACTGGTATGCCACTTAGGGAAAAAGGTTTTGTTGTTCTGGCTTGCAGTGTAACTGATGTATCGTGTGGATATGAAGCAGTAAAATCCTCTTTCCACATCTCAAACGTGAAGTAAGTCTCATTTGCCATTTTATTTATCAAATTCAAACCCAGAACAGTATTCATAAAATGAGTCACTGTTTAACCCTTACATAAATAAATGTAATCCCTGCTGCGCCCTGAAGGAAGACTGCTGACTTATCTAAACAAGTCTTCCTTGTAGGGGTATGTTTGGATAAATGTCATTGGCATACAGCTGTACTGTGTTTGTGTGAGAAAAGGCATGACGTTGAGGGCGATAGTCTTTTCCAGAGTGACCCAGAAAAGCCTGTCCAAGCTCAGATCTGTCCTAAGCCCACTGTTCTAGAGACTAAGCTGATGAAACTCTGTCTGGATCAAACAATAACCAGAGAAGACTTGGGACATCTGGGGATAAGGGACGGACACGGGGAGGCAAGGTCTGCAGTGGCATGTTGAGGTGTTGTGTGGCAGAGTCAAGGCAGTAGTAGTTAGCTCGTGTGACGCAGGTCCCGTCTTTGTTTTTCCATATGAAGACTGAGGGATAGACAGTATGTGCTCAAAGGGAGGTCACAGTAGTTAACTAGAGGACTAAACTCAAACACATCCTGTTCATGTGTTAATATTTATACACTCCACATCCTCAATAACATCCTCGATAGATTAATATTCGCTAAATCCTCTAAGATTTGCAAACAAATGAGCTAAAGCAGAGACAGATATTTTGTCTCAGGTTGTTGAAAGTGGATTATCTCTTCTTTCATCCTTCATCTCATCTCTAATCCTGTTCCCATTCTGCCTTCTTTCCACCTTTTTCCTGGCTCCACAGGTATGAAGCCGAGAACGCGTTTTTCTTCAATCTCAACCTACCTGACTTTAACATCATCGACACTCTGGGGGTTGGTGGCTTTGGTCGTGTTGAGCTGGTAGGGGGGCCCTACGCTTCGACAGTAACATATTCACAATTGTGCGAGTTAATGGGAAAGCCGACGTTTGTATCTGAGTTTCTTTCTTTCCGTCTCACTGCAGGTTCAGCTCAAGAGCGATGAGAACAAAACCTTCGCCATGAAGATCCTGAAGAAGCGGCACATTGTTGACACGAGGCAGCAAGAGCACATCCGCTCCGAGAAACTCATCATGCAGGAGGCCCACTCTGACTTCATTGTTAGGTACACCCCCTGAACACAGCGTCATTGAAAGGCACTATACATAATCTGCTGTTTTCAATACATGTCACAAGGATCATTACTTTATTACCTCAGAACCAGAAGGACCTGATTCTTTATCATGCTAATAAAGGTGTTCTCATACATGCAAATCAAGCACATTGTGCATTTCGACATAAGTGCAGAACGAATGCGAGTACGAGTGCTTGTGTGTCTACCTGTGATGTTCCTGAGATACAAGGTGTTTTTTTCCTGCCGTCTTTTCTGTGTATGCTGTAGGATGCTCCAACTTAGTTGTTATGTTTATGCCTAACTATAAAGTATATCTATATAAAGCTCTTCTACAGAGTCAAATTATTGTTTGCTAATACTTTGAAAGGTTTTTTTTGTCTGAAAACACACATTGCAGTGACATGAATCCAACATATTATTAGCAAAGATAAGTCCGTCCATTTATTTTTGCACGACATTGATGATAGTCTAACTGTTACCCATGAATCCTTCCTGCAAATCACGGAGCTAGCTAACTCATGCTAAATCACCATGCAGGGACTCGTGCTCCATCTCTCTTTCAGCTAAGAGCTCCTCGGCTTGAAAGGAATTGAATTGATAACATCCACTTTTGTATTTTCAGACTCTATAGAACATTCAAGGACAGCAAGTACCTCTACATGTTGATGGAGGCTTGTTTAGGAGGAGAGTTGTGGACCATTCTTCGAGACCGGTAAGCTCTTTTTCACCAGGTCTGATATAACGGGCTTGTTTTAGCTGTGTCATATTTATGTTAACGCTAGAGATGCAAAGCTCAAGTATCACAACATGTAGCGAGTTGCAGTTACAGTAATAATCCTAAAACCTCAAGTATCTGTTGTCCCGCTGTGTTTCCAGGGGTTCATTTGAGGACTCAACCACCAGGTTTTACACAGCTTGTGTGGTGGAGGCCTTCGCTTACCTACATTCCAAAGGAATAATCTACAGAGACCTCAAACCAGAGAACCTTATTTTGGACCACAGGGGCTATGCCAAACTGGTAAGAGATCAATAAAGAATTACCACCCAAAAAAACCTCTGAATTGCTTTTTCTGTGTCTTTAGTGAAAGTGAGCGATCGTACCTTTATACTGCGCTACAATGAAGGATCAAATTGAGCTTGAACACTTGCCTCAAATTGGCAGTAAATAAAAGCATAATTATAGTATAAAGAACAGTATAATTGAGTTTAAGTCAGGTTCTGTGTTCTTTGGGGTGCCGCCATTCCCTTTTCTCCTGCTAGAGAAACCAGTGTGTTGCTTTTGGCAGAGCGGCAACCAGCTGCTCAACTCTTTCTATCCATCATGCCAAAGCATCAAGGGAAAACTGTAATGCCGAAATAATTACACCATTTCCAGCTTTGTCATTATTATACATAAGAATGTACATGATCTGATACAAATAAGGACCAAATTGTTTTGACAGGAATTCAGATTCCTGTTATCATCTGACTGACGGAACAAAAATATTTCTTCTCCTCAGGTCGACTTTGGCTTTGCCAAGAAGATCGGGTTCGGGAAGAAGACGTGGACCTTCTGTGGGACCCCAGAATATGTAGCACCAGAGATCATTCTGAACAAGGGCCACGACATCTCAGCCGACTACTGGTCTCTAGGAATCCTCATGTTTGAGCTCTTAACTGGCAGGTACACACAAGCCTGTGCATGTCCATAAAACCAATATATTAAGTGATCTCTGTGACGGCATGTATGGTATCATACAAAACAACAAACGCATTAAATACTATTTAGACACTTTGCGTGTTTCACTCAAGACTAATAGGTTTGCCTCTGTGTATGCAGCCCTCCATTCTCTGGCCCTGATCCTATGAAAACCTACAACATCATCTTGAGAGGCATCGACATGATCGAATTTCCAAAGAAAATTACCAAAAATGCTGCCAACCTAATTAAAAAGCTATGCAGGTGAGTGTTTGTGCTTCTGGCGATAGTTTAAACAGAGTAATTCATTTAAGTGCCTGTATTCTGAATCATTATGCGTTTTTTTCTACTGCAGAGATAATCCTTCTGAACGACTGGGAAACTTGAAAAATGGTGTCAAAGACATCCAAAAGCACAAGTAAGCATGGCTATAAATCAATATAATCCTGTTATTCATACACTTGTTTAGTAGAACATGATTATGAATTGATAAGGTGGTGCTGTTTTTCCTTTAGATGGTTTGAGGGCTTTAACTGGGAGGGCTTGAAGAAGGGGACATTGACGCCTCCTATTATCCCTAATGTGAGTACACGTCAAAGTCTTTTGTAGTCAATCTCATATTTAAAATATATTTATTTGGTCTTTCTGTTAACGTTTTGTCTGTCTTTCCACCAGGTCTCATCAGCAGTCGACACGAGTAACTTCGACAATTTCCCAGAGGACAACGAGGACCCGCCTCCTGATGACAACTCTGGCTGGGACGTTGATTTTTGAAGTCCTCCTCTCAACTTAAAACCAAAAGAAACTCTTCTTTTTGTTTTCTCGGAGGCCATCTTGAGGACATGGTTGTGTTGTAAAAAAAAAAACTGCTTTAAAAGAAAGAGAGGATATGGAAAAGAAGATAAACGGATGGATGGCAAACCCTCTGGGTCACCGATATGCCTTTATTTCACTGTGGCTCTGGATCAAGCATTTATAATGGGACTGCTGTAGCACTTCTTCAGTTTTGTCTTACACTCTGCTCTAAAGGCAAAAGGCAAAGAAAGTGCAGGGATACACATATACATACAACACAACAGAGGCTGATAATGGAGCCAGGTTTTCTCATGGAACAGGGAAATATGTTTGGTGGGTGGATGAATGTGCGACAGTTTGTCTAAGTTTTGGTTCTAATATAAATAAGAGTGAGAAATGTGGACAGCTCAAAAAGAGAGGAGGCTGATGATTGATCTTTTGTTGTGTTTTTTCCTCTGCAATATTTGGTGAAATGTTTGGAGGACTTTGGGAGGGTTTAAGATGTTACTGCAGTCACTCCATGATTCTTGACATGCAGCTGCTTGCTGCAATCTCCGATACTTTCCAGAGATCTACACACTACAGTTTGCAAGTAAAACTGGTTTCAAGTGCTCAAGACTAACCTGAATGTCACTGATTTTCTTCTTATTTAACATTCATATGGCATACAGCATGGTACGGTACAAAGTATTTGAATTTACATTCACACACATGACCACAGCTAAATCAAACACTTAGTACACTTGATATACGATTAGCACAAGAAAGCACAAAGACTGTGCCTTCAGTGGAAAGAGACGTGACTCTTAAAAGTGCCCTGCTTAAAATTTAATGAATCACACACCGACAAACATGAAATGTCAGCTCGTATTTCCATGAAGCAATGTGTCATTATGCACTTAAGACCATTTACTGAGAAAATCAGCAGGTACAGCTCATTTTAAGCTTCAGTAGATGAAGTCACACTCTTTTTTTTTGTTCTTTAATATGCTTTTAATCACACATATGAATGCTTCTCTACCTACATACTTCTTA
The DNA here is from genome assembly GCF_900634415.1 of Cottoperca gobio. Taxonomy (NCBI): domain Eukaryota; kingdom Metazoa; phylum Chordata; class Actinopteri; order Perciformes; family Bovichtidae; genus Cottoperca; species Cottoperca gobio. The sequence goes on along the minus strand of NC_041369.1, from coordinate 15,828,325 downwards.
ATTTTTGTTTTTAAATCACCCAAATGCCTCGTCCTCTGTTTGCCTCTGTATAGTTCTGACATTACTGTGAACATGGTTTCAATGTCTTTGGTGCTGTTATTGATCAATTATAATAAGCGATGGTGAGGTGACAGTACTGGTTATTGTTTTTGTAAAGTCATTTCTTTTTTTTGTGCTCGATTTCTTTGTAACGTACTTGACTTGGTTCTTTAGAAAATTGGAGACTTGTGTGAATTTGTAAACTTGTCTGAGGAATTATTTCATAGCACTTGACACCATGTTACATTGTGCTAAGTGGTAGTTTCGAGTTTTTGTTTTTTTTAACAGTTAAAGTTTGAATTAACCATCCTTGTCCTTGGAGGCAACATTGACCACATTCACATTATCTTAAGACTATACTGACTTAACTTCATCTTATGGATATAATAAAGAAAGAAAAGTCTCCTAGAGACAAACGGTGAAAGTATAAAGGGAGATTATATTGTGTGAAACTCACAACTTTGACCATTAGCGCCATGATCTCTCACCCAACTCATCACCTCTCATGTCCAAAAATCCAAGCATAAAATCAGAAGAAATGTAAGTGCCTTAAATCAATGGCATACAAAATTAACACCACAAGTCCTTTTCGATGCTGCATGAACACATTTACACCTCAAAAACGTATGTGTCCTCTTAGATGGCTGCTTCTCATCCTTTGTTATATCTAATAAATACATTAATCACCATGGAAACAGAATTTCTAGTCATTTGATGGGTGACATATGAATTACATTTCCTGCTTAGCCCTTGTGATTTATCTCACAGGAACATTTATTAAAAGTAAAAAGATTAAAAAAACAAAAATCTATCATACCTGATACGGCTGCAATGACATGCTTTTCTCTACATGTCTAAAATGGTCTTATGAAGTCAACCACAACTGGCCTGAGATAAAGAGAACTATAAATCCTAGATCAGAGGGACCATCCATCACCTGTTTCACTCATGAAACCTGAGCATGTAGAGATGGCGAGAATGATATGCAGTTTCACAAATGGTAAACACTCCTCTTTACCACTGTTGATATTCTTTGACGGTATGATAGCATTGAACATATTGTATCATCATCAAAATTCTCATTTTCTTTTAACAGATCGACTCATATTTCATCCCAGGAAGCCAAACAGACTGAAAAACTTACATTTAAATTATGTAAATCATGGAATGGCGATGGAGAGCTAAGAATGAGAAGACATCTTAGTTCTGTGGGCATACCATGAGTATTTTTTGCTGTATTGGGGGCAGGTTATGTTTATCACAAAGCCTTATGTATGCCATCACTTTACAAACCACTGGTTTTGAGTCTTATATTAACTGCCTTCAGCAATGTTAACTGATATTTGCATTGTGTTATTTTGTTTATTCTGCTGTAAATTAATTTTGCAGAGTGCCACCTGTGAGATTTTTAAAATTATAGAGTAAAAACAATACTTTTGAGTGGTGTTTGTCTCTTAGTTATTTTTTAAATACAACTCTGAATGAGTGTGTGCTGTTTGCTCTAGTTGCCACAAGAGGGCGCTGCAGGTAAGACATCTCTCTCAAACCAGCTGGATAAAGGTCGCCTGAGATCTAATAATCGGTCGAAGAGTTAATGTCATCCACTTACTGGTAAGTGCAGATGATTCAGCTTCTCTGGTCTCAGTGTTATTCGCACAACAAATCTGTTTGGGGGACAGGGAAATGGCTTCAGTCATAACAACAGGGTGACACCTCTGTGAGATCAAAGGGGATCAAAGTGCATCAAAGAAGCTCATTTTACCAGCACTGACATTTAGTAAAGTGGAGATAAAAGCTCTACTTCAAAAGACATACAGCAATTCAAACGTGCAAAGTGCTACAGTGTGTTTGTCAGGTGTCTATGGCGCATCTCCCTCTCTGTGTCTCTCTCGCACACACACACGCATATGCACGCGCACACACACACACACGCATATGCACGCGCACACACACACACACACACACACACACACACACACACACATCCTCACACTCAAACGTAAGTGACCAGCAGATGACGTCCAAGTGCCAAGATACCTTCATAAACTGAAGGGCTCGTTTCCATCACGCACTTCCAGCACCTGTGTTTCTCAGCACACCTTAAACCGACCGACAAATTGAGTCCCAAAAGTTTCCCCTTTGCTTCAATCATTTTCAGGAGCAAATTAAGAGACATAACATATTGCAGCACTATTTCGCAATATAGGACTTAATTAACATACATAGTTAACATAAATCTAACTGTCTACTGATAAAAGGTGACATTATGTGGGACTTTTCTGGTAGACTAAACACACACTTGTTTTTTTTTCTTTTTTTAATTTAACATTTTCTTTTTAACCTCAGAATAGATATTTCTTACAGTGGAGGAGCCCAAAGGGTCATCGAGCAGGACACATCAGAGTTGCCTTTAATCTCAAAGTGCCAGTCAACCCTGAAAGGCCTCGCCACGGAAGTCCATTAATTCGGTAAACTTTTCACACCCCTTAATGGTCTGCATACCCCACACATTGATGTCCGCCACTGGTGTAATCAAGCACACTTTGGAGGATAATTGCCCCCTTTGCAATCAGAAGGATCAAATGAAGTAGTTAATCGACGCAAGTAACTTCAATCACTGTCTTCACACAGCCAAAGGGCAGTTAGGCTACTTGAATGTCAAAGAAACTGGAATAACCACACAGCTTTTATATAAAAAAAGGGTAACGTCCCACATTTTGAGGAATACTGCAGCTGATACGTTTGTTCTTTTAGAATAATTACGCCTACAAAAGTCTGAAAGTTATTCAAATACAAATATTAATAAATGATGAAAACTGTTTGCATAATTTCTTGAGGGGAAAAACAAATGAAAACTGTTGTGATCTCTAAACTAAGAAAAGCAAGACTATTTTAAGAGTGTTTTCAGTGAAAACAAGACAACCTATTATAATTATATGAAATATCATCAGTGAGAGCGTCACATTTGCCACAAATGCTCTTAAATCAGTGTTGAAACAAATCAGAATAAGGAACACAACTGGTGCACATTGAAACAATTGCATTTGTTTAGAATTAAAAAGGAACATATATATTTTCTTTTTATTGAACACGTGATTGTATACTACACGGAGAGAGTCCTGACTGTGGATGTACTTTATTTCCAGTGTGCGTTACTAAGTGAGCATCATTACGCAAACATTGTGAAACGCAGTCCTGCGCGGGGAGAATGGATGGCCATTTCCGTACAGTGGGTCTCTCTTTGAAATTCCACCCCTCCGCCTTTGTTGTGCATAGAGAGGGGCGGGAAGACAAACAGGTCCACATGTATAAAGAGATCATCCCAGGACTGAGAGTCAGGAGGCTTCGAAAGCATCGTACCGAGACTCTCTGGAAACTTTTGGATTCAGGATTCAAGTTCGCTTTGGACTTTGTCACTTTGTAATTTTTCCGCAAAACAGAGGGTTTTTTTTCTCCCGTGTGTTTGCAACACAACATAATTAAAGGAGAAATCATGCAGATACCACCAGCGCATTGCTTCTTGGCTGTGTACCTCACGCTGTTTGGATACCTTGGGGACGTTTACACGGGGACAGTCCTGGTGAACTCCAATGCTATCAAAAACTTGCCCGGTGCTTCTGGTAGCAAAGGCGCCGACACCGTCAGTCAGAGTCCGCGCACTTCTCCCTCCGGGAGCATTGGACACAAATTACCCGTGGACACCTTGCAGGTAAATAACTTTCCCGTGCGTAAAAGTCATTCTGTGCGCCACGACAAAAGTTGTGTTTGTGTGCGTTTTATATGTGATATCAGTATTTCATTGACACGCTGCTTTTGTTTTTATCAAACTATAGCAGTCAGCTGTCTGCACGGATGATGAAGACTGTGGAGGTGATGAATTCTGCAACGACGCCCGAGGCGCCTGTCTGCCCTGTCGTAAGAGCCGGAAGCGTTGTGCACGGGACGCTATGTGTTGCGCAGGAAACCGCTGCAGCAATGGTGAGCATAGGCACCCGACCTGAAATAAATACTGTTTATGAATGACCAAGTTGTTGTTGATGATATTCTCATAGCTGGACATACATTGCTTTTGTCATACTGTCTCATATATCTGCATGTTTGCTGATATCCATTAATTAGAATTTGTGTGAGTGGTAAATACAGACTCTAAATGCATTTGTTTCTTTTAAACCTTCTAGGTGTTTGCCAGGCTAATGACATAGATGGTGCAGATGCATCCGTCATCACTGGCTGGCACAAACACAACAACACCATGGAGCATCACGCCAAGAAGCCTCCCACTGCCCACACCAATCAGCCTATTCCTTGCAAAAGGTGAGTGTTCTTATAAGAATCGACAATCTTTATTAGGCTTTAACAACACAAGCAAGTTTTCAGTAAAGTCTGCTTCATGTAACATATTTTAATCTCTTTCTCTCTTCGTTCCATCTCCAGGCCAGGAGGGGGATACTTGTCTGAGATCAGCAGACTGCTCAGAGGGATTTTGCTGTGCCAGACACTTCTGGTCTCGCATCTGTAAGCCTGTGCTGACGGAGGGCCAGGTGTGTACGCGCCATCGCAGGAAAGGCACCCATGGTTTGGAGCTGTTCCAGCGTTGCGACTGCGGAGACGGTCTGGCCTGCCGACCAGAGAAAGGGGAGCGAGACCACAGTGTCAGCAGGACTGCAGCCCGGAACCTACACACCTGTCAGAGACGCTGACACTAACGCGTGGACACACATAGAGACCAAAATACACACACACACACACACACACACACACACACACACACACACACACACACACACACACACACACACACACACACACACACACACACATCAAGCAAACCCACAAAGCAGTCACATACACTGACATACACTTTTCAGCCTTCCATGCACCAGAAATGCTGACACTAAAACACGTAGACACCCAACACCAAGACATTCTTTCCTGCCAAAGTTGCTGACACAAACAGCACCCGGAAGGATAGACATGATTCCTGGAAAAGTGATACACCCAGAGGGATGCAACAGTGCAAGATGGACTGATCAAATTCCCCATCAACAGATGAGGAGTCGGAAGTTAGGAAGTGACTATTCAGAAGTCTTGGGAAGATCGATTCATGTCGTCGGTAATGGCAGAGCTGTTTTGTTTCTCTTTTTATGGAACTTCAAGCCTCAGTTATTGCAGTAAATTACTGTATTGTAAATATTATCCTGAAGGTGGCACTTAATTGAGCTATTGAATTCTGTCAACACCAGTATTATAAAGACATGGTGCTGCATGCATTGTAAATCTGTTATATATATTGTTTTATAAGAAAATGTTATATAGAAAAAATTGAATATATTTGTTTTATTAAACATCATCAGCGATAACCTTACTCTTTCTTTCTGCCCATCATTTTTTGCCACTAGTTTTTCTGATCTACTGTGTTACAAAAAAAATATATATCTTCTGGGAGTTTTCACTGAACATGTTTCAAAGATAAATTCTCCTGCAGCTGTTAGGGTCTAAACCATTTAGTCCAAATATTCACTTACGGGTTGGTAACAGTGGGAAACATTTCTTGTAAAATAACAATCATCCCTTCCTGGAAAGCAAGAGTTATTTGAACAATCACATGGTGGTGTAAAACTCGCAGCCCAGTATTCACAAATCAGTGGTTAAGGCTGAGTGGATGGTTGAAATGTTTGGCCCAGATATGCTTCTCAAACTCATTACACACAATTGCTGGAATATGTGCATACACACACTCTCAAAAAAACATACTTACAGCAAACTTTGATGAGTCATTACAGGAGCCTCAACAGGCCACATCCTGCTATGGAAGCAGATGATGGTCCATCAGGGCTATGTCATCAGACGAACATGAAAAACAGGACAGGATGCTGCCATATCAAATGATAACTGCAAAGGGGTAATAACAAAGTATGTGTGTCCTTGCGAGTGTTTTGGTGTTGCAGGCTAGTTTCTAATTATATGTCTTCATGTGCAGCAGAGCAGATAGCTAGCTATCCAAACTAAAGCCTCTAATTACTTCATCTTACTCAATCTACACAAGGATTCATGAAATGAGGTGCACCGCAGTTTTTGTGATGCAACAAAAAAAATGGTTCTCGGCTCTCAATCTGTTCAATTGCACAGCACACCCCATTTCCTGGCTGTTGTGCAATGGATGTGCTCTAATGTGTAGGCTATGAATCCACCCAAGTACACCTTGGTGCCTGTAATTAGACCTGTTTAGATTAGAAGATGGTGAGGAAATTACTGTACTTTCTGCTTGATTCTCATGTCAGATCAAAAGGAGCACAAGCCCCTCTTGATATCTGACCGAGCCAGATAACCTCTTCATCTGTTTACTTCCACAGACATTAATTTGAAGTTTGTCAAAGGAAGACATGGGGAGGTTTACTCTGACTGTCATTGAGGACTAGTCTTGAAAAGAAACACATGTCATCTACTCAAGTGTTGTACTTCAGAGGGACACACTGTACTTTTTACTCCACAACATTACCTGACTGCTGCTTTTACTAGTTACTTTATAGATAACGATAAAAAAACAATCTATAATGAGCCTCTAAAACACAATGCATTGTATACCAGAACATTAAACTAAACAACAGTATGTACCATTTTCAAAAATAGCTGTTTACATGTTAATACAGATGTAATAACAACAAAATAGTAAAACAAAAAATATGAAACTGTCAAACCGCCAAGGTAGTACTGATGGGGAAAACTAATTTCCAAATGATTTAACAATAACCAATTTTCTATTTACCCATATCATAAACAAAATTGTTCCTAGTAAAAATAATTAAATATGAAAACTTTAAATATAGTAATAAATCAAGCAAAGTATGTAGCCAACCAACTTAAAAGAAGCAAAGATAAATCCACTGTTCCCGTCATTAAGAACTCAGGGAAACGATGCAGACACCTACACACCTTCCTCAACAACAAAGGCCTTCCTCAACTTAACAAGGAACTAACAAAAGCACTGGATGGACCACTAACACCGCACAAGCACAAATACCAAATACCAAATAATAAAGCAACAGGTCCTGATGGCTTCCCTGCTGAGTTCTTTAAACACGTCTGGAACAAAGTCTCACAACTCCTCTTTAGAACGAAAGTCGACTTTAAAGAAAACCCACCACACACAAATACAACACTCCTCTCAGTACCACTTAATCTAGGTAAAGATCCAGCTCTATGTTCCAGCTATTAAACCCTATCGCTCATCAGTACGGTTCTCAACATTATAAGGAGAACACTGGCAACTCCAACCATCTCCATCACTAATCCACCCAGATCAAACCGTATTTATCAAAGGTCGTCAAATAACATGCACAGATTATTCAATTTAATGAATAAATCACAACAAAATACAAAAACAATAATTGTCTCTTTAGACGCAGAAAAGGCATATGACAAACATTCTTTTAAAACAATTCACAAATTTGGTTTCAGAGAGTCATTTATTTTTGCGGAGTTTCTTACTGTGCATAGGGACCACACAAGGATGCCCACTCTCATCATCATTATTTGTCATATTTATTGAACCAATAGCAGCTGCAATACCTGAACATGTTAACAATACAGGAATCCAAACCCTAACCAGACATCACAAAATTAGTCTTTATGCAGACGACATATTGCTTTATTTACAAGACCCATCAAACTCTTTACAAGAAGCCATTAAGCTCATCAGCTCCTTTTCCGAAAAATCTGACTTTACTATAAACTGGACAAAATCATGAATTCTACCCATATATATTGTACCGAAAGGTATGCTACAGCTTAAAACACATAACTCACGATCACAAGTAGTATATATTATAGAACAATACACTCAATACCTTTAATTAAAATCCATCCTAAAATCAAACATCAACATTACAATTACTTACAATTGTCCTTGCTACTAGAAGAAATGAACATAATTGCCATTTCTAAGAAAAAAATATCCAAGTTATACAAATTAATATCAACTATATATTCAACAATATCCCTCCCCTACCAAGATTGAAATAAAGGCTTTCCACTCTCTCCTGGACCCAAATGTGCAGGAATACCTTCACAATGACTAACTATACTAACCTACAGCTAATACAATACACATGTACTCACATAATTCACATGACCCAACACTAAATTGATTTCTCCGTCATCAACCCACTCATCCAAAACCACTCACTGCCCTTGCCGTCGCTAAAAAAAATATCCTGTTGGACTTGATAACAAGAAACACAAAAAGCATCGCACAATGGTTAAACCTTCTCGCAGAACATAATTCCAAGGAAATAATTTCTCATCAGCACCAAACCACACACTATGAGAAAAACACGGGTCTCTTTCATAACCTCATTAAATCTGCCCGTGAACTAATCCCCCCTACATATGCACACAAAACACATGTCTTTGTACCGTGTACACTCAAACCCTGAACTAGCGGCACTCACCACATAACCCTATATCCCATAACACACCAGTCCTCTATCAATTACACAAATGTCACATTATGCAATTACTTTCCTTTAGTCCAGCACTTTATACTTATTTATTATTAATACTGTTGCTATTATCATTATTGTGATGGTTATTATCTTAATTACTTTTCAGTATTTTTATTTATTTAATAAAGAAAACCAAAACTTTTTCTACAACCATTGTCTTCCCCACCTCTTCCCCCACATTAATTTCCCCCTATCCGGCTTGCTATCTTTTGCTTAATGTCTAATTGTTTGTCTGTTCTTCTGTCTTCTGTCCGTCCATCTGTCGTCTTCTGTCCGTCTGTTTGACCGTCTGTCTGTCCGTCCCTGTCTATCTAAATAGGTGTATGTAACTTAAGGTTTAGAGGATGGGAGGGTGCAAAGGAGAAGGCGGTAAGGGAACAAGTGGAGGGGTAGGAGTAGCGACTTCACCTGTTTTTGCAATATGTGCAAAACTTTAAATTGACTTAAGTAAAGAATCTGAATACTTGTTCCACCATTGTTGAGGATATATGCATTGACAAGAAGGCAGGCAGACATACAGAGACACACTCCATTTAAACAATTTAGTGTCCATTCTTCAGAGTAATTAAGAGTAATGGGAGCATTGTCAGCAGTACAATATACCATGCAGGCTCAGCCAAGTCATGTTTGTGGGGGTCCTGGAATCTGTGTGTGTGTGTGTGTGTGTGTGTGTGTGTGTGTGTGTGTGTGTGTGTGTGAGCCTGTCATCATTACATCAACCACAGGCTAACACAGGCCACAGGCATGTGCCCTAACTCCAGGAAGGCCAGGGTGTGTGTCACACACACACACACACACACACACACACACACACACACACACACACACACACACACACACACACACACACACACGATACTGGACTCCAGAGAAAAAGCAGCAACAACAACAGACACACACACACAATCGTGTCCCCCACATGCCAATTCACATTTACACATGTACACACACATTTACACACACCTTTATAGGGGCAAATCTTGGGGTGTGAGAGGTTTAGATTGTGCTGTCATACCTAAGAATGAATCAGCATTTCCATTTTCATGATACTGTGTGCTTCCAAAAACTAGAAACCTGCAACTACAGCAAACGTTTATCTCAACAACGCGCATGAATGCTGCGATTCATGAAAATACTGATTAACGCTTACAGTTTGTTTTATTTGAAAGCAAGCCATGTTCTGATCTAGCTGGATTGATATTTATCTGGTGAAGTGTAATATGATAATACTTGTTGGGCAATAAAACCAAGAACTTATTTGTTTATACTGCTGCCTAAAATCTGCTATCTCCTTTCACGATCTAAGAGGTACAATAAGCTTTTCTCTGCTTGAATACCTGGTGTATGTTCCATTGTTATTCTAACGTCGCTGCCAAACAGTCTTGACAGACATCCCTAAGTTAACAAACTCATGAGTGAACCATCAGAGATGAAAGGGTGAAGAAACGAGGCAGCGCACACAGAGGCAATGAATGTTATTTTGTCAGATGAAAGAGATGGCATACTTCTGGAACCAGCATTTGGATCAAAACCAAGCTCTTATGTAAACAATATTTCACAGGGAAGTGTCAAACTTCGAGCGCTGGTACTGATCACTTCATAAAAAAGGGGCACAATGCTCACCATTCATCTCTGTGGATGAATATGCCTGATTCCTGTCCTTGGGAAATAATAATTAAACGGAGGACAGCTCATTTAGCACAATGCGTTGAGTGTGTGACTGCAGGTGGAGAAAAGGTTTGCTCCACTGATTTAACTTCAGGGGAAACAACGGTTTTCACAGAGCGAGGTGATGACATATTGTACTTTGATTGGGTCTCATGTTACTTGCCAGGTAATTCACAATCAATTGACAATTGCTCTCATTCACGTCCTATTGGTATATTGTATTTCACTTCTGTTTGTATGTCTCTCTTAGCGTAGGTTTGAGCCCAATTTTAGGGAATAAGCTATTGCCCAGAGTGAGATGATAAAGTCAACATCACTCACTGTGTGTTACAGAGATGGGATGTGTTTGGTTCTGCTTAAAATTAGCCCGGTGTGTTTTCGGAACAACAGCCAAAACAAATAAAAGCAGAAAATAACTATATAATATAAATATAAACATTAAACAGTGGTTCATTGACTACAATTCTTATTTTGTAAGTTAAGGCATTCAATTAATGGAAAAATTGTCAATAAGAAAAAACAGCTCGACCTGCTCTGTGCAACGCCTCGCGGCTCCATCAAAAATAGACCAGCCGCATATTTTTAGCTGAGCAGAGCGGAGAGCCGCTACTGGGATGCTTCTGAAACGTGTTACGTTGAGTCTGGTGCCAGAATGTTGAACTATTCATTTAAAATATCAGCCTGAAATATTTCCACTTGATACGTGTGTGGGGGCCTTTCCATGTGGCGACCACGAGGCTCAGCCCGTCTCTCAATGCTATCCCAGGGGCAGAGAGTCGTGACACTGGGTTCGTGAAAGGTTTGATCCATCCTGGTGTTCCTTACATCTGCAGCTGACACCTCCTCTGTGGTCTCAGGTCCCTCTCTGATGATGTCATACTATGTTTGAACCCAGTTTTACCACATAAAGGAAACTTGGCTACTCTGACATCAGCTGTAAAAGCCCATGGTTGGTAAGTGTATTGGGCTAAAACAGAAACAAGTGGTCATATTTTGTTACCTAAGCTGCCTTTAACAGTAACACTGCATGAAAACCCAAGTAAAGAGATACCTGACCGCAATACCCAGTGTTTTGCTATGCTCTGTTGCCCTATGGACTGTTTATTTTCCCTTAGCTTCTAGCTTTTGCTGCAAAGCCAGTCGTGGCAGGACTTGAAGACCATGTAGACACTTCAGTTCATGCTCCACCACCTGTATCCTTCAGGTGGATTCCCTCACTCTCTGCAGTCCCTCCATGAGCAACATATCCCAGTGCTTACACAGCTGTGACCAATTCAGTGCAAACAAACAATCTGCCCATTGTTTATACAAATAATATCCCATTATGCCATGTCTGCCCGCTTTACTAGTAGAGCAGGGAGCGAACAGATGTACCAAGAGGGGGGTGGGGGGGCAGAGCTACAGCTGGGGATAAAAATGCCTACTCTTCATTATGGTTGGTCCAGAAGCTTGCTGCTGGCGGCCTGGGGCTAGGACAAGGGCCAGAGCTGGCTCAGCTCCTGGCTGCTATGTTAAGTCTGCCTCAGCCACAACCACATTGCGCAAAGCTGCTTCACACATATAATTTACTCATTATTCACGTAGTTTTCGAAGAAGTAAAAAAAAAAATATTGCAAAGTGAGAGAGTTGGTGGAAAACTAACACGGACTGAGTCGCTATTCAGTAAAAATATAAAGTTATATGCAGTTATATAACATTAAAAGATGGCAAGCTTATGGAGTCACAGCCAATTAGCACAGCTGATTGAATAGAGGTGACCGCAAAACCCTTATACTTTGAAAAATACCTTATAGTACTGAGGAGAGACAGTTTAAGCAATGGTTGGCAAACCCCAGAATGAGTGCATGCCATCAGTAGGCATTGCTTGTTATGCCTAATCCAGTGTGCCCAACGCAGGCAGACTACTTTTTATGAGAGGCAGGAAATAGAAGTCTCTGAGCCTTTGGTTCACTTCATAAAACATCCAACAGGAGATGGGCCTGTCTGTCTGAGACATGGATGAATATTATCCCTGAACCTAGGCAGAAGCATCAAAGCCCTGCATGTTGTGTAATGCCATACCTTTACTCAATAGGGAAGCACCCTATCAGACAATGGCAAAGTAATGGCCTCAGTGGTTCAACCATTGTCCCATTAACAGTCATCAGGCCTTAATCAGAGCCTTTTCACCACTCTCCACCTCCTTTCATGCCCCCCCCCCCCACAGTCCATCTCTTCTCCTTCATCACCCAAACTCTTTAATGTCCCTGCTTGTTTTCCATCCTTTCAAAACACTGTCTTTAACCCCACCAAAGAAAATGGCTGATGCACAATCTCATTTGTGTAGGGACTTTGCAAAGGTGGAGTCTTTGGTAAATAGAATGAAAAGGAGGAGGCCGAGGCATTGATCTCTCTGGGGGGGCAAATGGATTGGATTGTCTTGCCCCTGCTGGTGGGGCTAAGCTGGGGACAGTGTGAGTCGCAGGGGGTCATATCAAAGGTAGTTATCTTCAGAGGGTCTTCTCAGCGGCACATTAGTACACTATCTAAATGTTGATTTGTTCACACCAACATCTGAGGAGCCCTAAATGAGCTGACAAAAGGCAACACCCAGTGAATGTAAATGAGCAAAGTGGTCAAGTTCACTTCTTTCTACAAACGTTTGCACAGCTCTTCTCATCAATACCACCGTTTACTGATAAACCCGCTCAAAGTGGACAAGTTAAAAAGTCTTGATGTTAATTCCAAACTTCAAGATTTCCACAAATTACAGCCTAACTGAAATCTGCTTTATTTCCTTATGCACTGCCGGGTTCTTCCACTCACAGGACCAAACCTTAATAGTGCTGCATGCTCATTGTCTATGTTGTGGGTAAGGAAATGATTGGGAACTCCCTATAGCCTCAGCAAACAGCCGTGTTGAGGTTGCTGACTGTGTGTGTGTTCCTCCATTGTGGGTGGGAAACATCATATTACTGTCACTCTTACAGCTGACATTTTAGAGAAAGGTATAAATCATACACACACCACACACACACACACGCACACACGCACACACACACACGCACACACACACGCACACACACACGCACACACACACACACACACACACACACACACACACACACACACCAGCTACAGCCAGAGACAAAGGATTACGCTTATTGTGACTAATTTTATAAACTGTAGACATCGAAAGGATCCATTCACAAGTACCCCTGCCGGTATAAACCACAAACTACATGCATATGTTGGAAAAAGCCACTGTTGCATTTAACATTACACTGAAGCCGCAGGTCTCACATTAGTGCAAAGAATAGGTAGATATTTTTTGGATGAAGAAAAGAGAAAGGATGCAGGCATTAAAAGGAACAACTGAAAAGTTGCTTTACAGTTGAGAGACTCAAGATTGAATGTATTAAAGCCAAGAGCTCCCAACCTTCAGCGTCGCTGCTGCTCTTTACCAGTAATACAAACGTCAAAGGATATATTTCCATATTTATTATTTCAAAGGCTGCCAGGCTTGTTAGAGCGAATTCTCAGCAAAAACTAAAAAGAAGGAAAATTAGACTCCCTGTCTGGTGTGACAGTTTGCCATTCTCTGTGTACACGGTCCAAATGTGGGATTGCAAATAAGCATCTCTTTTTTTTAAAAGACTTTAAGACCAGTAGCACCCATCTGGGTCATTTAATATCATTAGAAACAGCTCCACAGATGAACAAATTCTCCTGGCCCTCAAGTATAAATCAGTTTTTCCTTTTTTTATTTTTTTAAAGTCTATAGTACCATTAAATCAAAGCCAAGCCTAAAACCTCCCTCCATCCTTGGTGTTATTTTTAATCTTTAAATTTGGGTTGACACATTGATTGAAAATGCCCAGTACTTTGGTTATCTTGCGCATCAAATGTCCAACTCTGCACATTCCCTAGAGGCTTGAATAGCGCTCAGAAGCCTCAGTCTAACCCCCTGTTACTGAAATGTACATTTCAGCCCTTCTCTATACTCAGTCATTAACCATGCTAGCTATTTTTTAGTCTTCGGCTGTTGGTAAATATTTTCTTGACAGAGATTGCATTCCAAATTGGTACTCCAATGTCTCCTTTGCATAATAGTTGTTGTAAAGGAATCTATTGTCTCATTTAAACGGACCACATAGTGTATTTTGGTGATGTCGGCAAGGGTTGGCTTCTCCACAACTCCAATTAGCATTCCTTCCAGATAAAACAATGATCACTTGAATACGACTGAGCAAAGCTTGCAGGAAGTGATTTAAAGAGCTGATAGGAACCCGTGATTACCAAGCAACTAACTCCAGTCCGCCATGCATAATGTTTTAATTCAACATCACCCCCCACCACCCCATTTTGTCCCATCACTAATCTTGTCTTAAGTTATCTTCAAACTACCGCTTTACCCTGAGGCTACAGGCCTTATCATTTATTGATTATGTCTCTTAGATTAAAGGACCTGCTTTCGTTTCCACAAGAATGTGACCCACTCTTTGTGTCCATATGGAAGCATTTGTCGGACAGATGGGTTGTTTTCCCCTCTAGAAAAGGTCCTACTGGCCAGAAAATAATTCAGAGGGACTTGGTAAGTAATGGGGCTGTTGATGTCCAATTCGTTACTCACTTTGAAGTCCAACAACGAGGTGATCTGTATTTGACCATTAGAGAGAACAATGGAAAAATACGCAAGAAAAACACGTGAAAAAAGTCATGGCAACAATACAGTTAGCTGCAAATCTCGACAATAATCACCTGAGCCAGTTTTCTTAATTCCTCCAGACAATTTAGGGATGTCAAATGGCTACATAATACTCCCACCAAACCCCCTCACAAACTTAATTCCATGTGCTGAGAAGCCGAGTTGCGGTTTACGCACAAACGACGGACATTTTGTCTTGGGGTCATTACTAATATGCCACTGTTGTTGTCCAGACTGCCTGTATCTGGGTTTTGGTTTAAATGTTGGGTTTACTCTCCCTGGGCTCTGTGGTTTGCACCAGTTTAATCACAAAGCCACAAGCATCTCAGCCATTTTGATAGGAGCCAAACTGGGAAGGTTTCATATGTAACACTGTTTTTGCTAGTGCTACATACTGTATAGAAGCCTTTTTTGCAGAGTCAGCAGGGCGACTAAATTGAAAAAGATCATGTTGACAAATTGAAAATGTGCAAATAAAACGAAAATAAACTTGAGGCAGTTATGGACTATAAAATGTTACGGATTGTAAATCTAATGAGCAAGAGCCAAGATTTACTTTAGCAGGAATGGAAATACATAAAAGTTTTAAAAAGGGCAGTAATTTTTAATCCACTTGAAATGAAAACTTTAAAAAAACATATTATCAGGAACTCAAGAACGTTGATGCCAACACTGTACTGCGTAAAAATGTTGCCATTTGATAATGTAATTGGGCAGTTTCTTCTTGTTGAGTCAACAACTGGAGCATCTGGAGACAGTTTCCAGATCAGCTTCAGGTTTGGAAAAGAAGATGAGTAAGAAACCAAAACATGGCTTAAAGATTAAAGAGAGTAAAGTGATAAAATATCCCTTTGTTGTCTGACTGGACAACAAGAGCCACACGCTTCTGTGAGATAACTCAGATCACCAGCCTGTGAACAAACACACCGGGAGCTCATAGCATCCATGTGTCCCGATCACATACAATATTTCCCAGCATACAGGTGTTTACAGTCCCTTCCAAACAACCTTGTTTACAGAAACAACAGCGTTAAAAAAGGATTCCAGAAAAAGTTACAGTTAAGGAGGCAATTAACGCCTGTGTACCACGTCGAGTGCATAAGCTCACTACTAATGGTTTGGGGCCAAGTACCAAGCCTGCTTTTTATTGAGCGTTCTACTTGCAAGACGTCCAACTGTTGCCACAAGGGAGGCTGAAACATTGGCTCGCTGGAGACAGAGGCTTTTTTGTTGTGCTGTGCATGTAATTTACAATTACACTGATGAACTGAGAAAACTTGCTACTGTTGACTCCTGCGGTGCAATCACATAAAGTTAACTTTTTTAACTTGGTGCACATTTTCGAGCTGTGAGACATTACATTCAGCACATTGTCAAGTTTGGCCCTCAGAGCTTCAGGTTTTTCCACAGAGGAGGAATTGGTGGCCTATTTATGATAATTCATTTATTTCATCTACTAAAATGTTATGTATCGGTGCTCTTCTCATCATCCGCCTCTCTTTTTCGTCCCTTCTGGCCTCTGATCTGTCACACACATTGCGAGTAAGCGAACCCCTGCTCCTCAGAGATCTGTGAGTACATCGTCAGGAATGTGTGTCCTTCCTGACATTACAACGCTCTTTATCAACTAACAAGAGGAGTAGGAGGGGAGCAGGGAGGAAGAGGGGAGGATGTTGAGATGTAAGGAACTGTTTGGGAGCGGGGGACAAAAAAAAAAAGAGAGCCCTTTGTGGCCGCTTATCTGACAGGATATGAAAAAACTCAATGGCTTTGGCATTTGGCAAAATAGTTTACTTCAATGAGCAACTACTACAAGAGGCATCCCCTGACATGAGGCCACATATGTCTGAGCAGCTGAGAGAGAGAGAGAGAGAGAGAGAGAGAGAGAGAGAGAGAGAGAGAGAGCGAGAGAGAGAGAGCATTTCAGGAAGAGAAAAGACAGCCGGAGGGTGTTTTAGAAGTTCCGTATTTTGTTAATTGCCCACGATAAGATGCAGCAATTTGCCGGTAGTTGAGATGATTATCAATGGCAGCAATTGAACAGATGTTGGTGCACTTTGAAAAACATTAGTCTTTCCAGCGGTGACTAAAGGACAGTTCTGATAAATGTATGAATTTTGGAGCAGATCTACGAGTTGAGGAGCCAAATTGAACTCTCCAAAGGACACTGAAAGTTCTTCCTACACGAACACACACAGCACCAGACACACATGCGCCACAGTTTCTGAGAATCATTTTTGTTAATGGGATCTAAGGGGACATCGTTTTCCTGATGTGGTGTAATTGAAGCTGCTGTATTAAAGGGTTGTGTTCCTCTCCTGCTGCTGAGACACAAAGTAATGCAAACTCTACCCCAGTTATTAGCCCAGGAAGTCCCCACGGTGCACTGCACTCTAATGAGAGAGGCCGATACGTATTTTATTTTTTCTCTCATTTAGATGTTGCCCCTTTGACCCCTGTGAAGCTTATTCTGTGCTCAGTGGTCCACCTCTGTCCCTGTGGGGAACTTACTAAATCCAAATGCTCTCAAATGGTCCCTTTTTACATATTTTTCTCTTGGATCAAATAAATAAAAATAGGAAACTGAAACTGCAAATTCTACAAATCTCTCTGCAAATTTCCACGCAGTTCTTTTCTGGTTAACCTTATTTACACATTTGGGACAGTAAATATTTGAAAGTGAAAGGAAATAAAAGAGACTTTAATGCAGGTTTCAACCCCTTGAGCTACCTGTCACCTGATCAGGAGCTTTACCTTTTGAACTCCATGAGAAAGATACACAACAGATTTGCTCTCTTCAGGATTAGCCATGTCATCTCAAAGAAACGCCTTTATACCGTCTCATTATGTGGTTAGAAGATGATTTGCATCACAGGCAGTCCCCATTCTGTCATTCAGTTGCACTTTAATATCAAAATGTTTACGTATTCCTCTGCCTTTCTTCTCTTTAGCCGCAAACCACTCAAATCTAATTGTATCTGTGGGTTTAGTCTTTTTTAATCAACTGCTCACAAATATTTTCCATTCGTTAAGATTTGATTTTCATTTGCCAACATTCGCAGATAAATCTAATTGACGCTGTCCACACCCACTCTCAACACAATAGGCCTTTTTCTCACAACACAACGGCTCCTTGTATTTAAACAAATTAACACTAATGCATCTTAATGGGGATGAAATTACAACCCCATGTTGCCCGAGGGCAATTTCTGACAGGGATTCTTCTCGTTTTTCTTCCATCTCACCGAACATCTGTTCCCATAATGCACTTTTTATTGGTCCTCAGGCTTTTTTTTCCATTATTCACCTGATTGGCTGTGTTTTATACAGTGTACCTCCAAAAGGAATGCCATCATTGTTGTGTATCCAAAGAAGAGATTAACTCTACTTCACTCAAAACACTACTGATTTTCTCACACAGGGCAAAAACCAGTCACAGTTGTATTGTTGCTTTCTTTTGATGTAGGACTTTGAGCCTTGACGGACGTATAATATCATTTACAGTCAAAATCAGGGGTGGTCTTTCCCGGTGTTAACAGCTCACCCTGCTTTGTGTCCCACTGATTCCAAAAAGACCGGATTTTTCTCAGGCTGTTGAATGTTCACTCAATGGTTTAATTGCAAGCAGACTCAAAGAGATGGATATTTGAATCATGCTGAGTAAAATATGGCTCCATCTGGATTTGATAAACTTATAAATGAATGCCATCTGATGCTGATTTTACACTTTACACTTCAAACAATTACATTAATTCCAGGGCACCTACAATACCATGACTGTGGAGTGAAAAGGCAGTAATCATAGAGTAGACACGTGGTTAGAAAATATACAGTTTCATGTTGCGAAGGCTTCATAGCTCCCCAATCAACCCAAAAAGAAAAAAAAACATGATAGGTTTGCTAAGAATAGAAATTAATGCCTCTTTAGAAGTGAGAACCATCCGGCTTTATCACAGGGATGGATAGTCTCGTCCTGAGAGAAAAGGAGTTAAAGCGTTTCCACTTTTAATACCAAAACAGTTTTTACCCAATGTTTCGAAACAACAGAAACATTTGCCAAAAGATCTACTGCAATCCCTGACTCAATAACATTTACACACTGATAGCTCTGATCACAAGAGTTCACGCAATATGTGTCAAAACAGGTTGCAGAGGAAGCCTGAATATATAATTATACAGATGGTATAATTACGAATCAAGCACATATACAATTCATGGTATAATTATGAACTTCTGCAGCTATAAGCCACTAATGGGAACTGGGAGTGAGGAGTTATTCAACATGCAGACAGCGAATTACTGTGTAGGCCGCGTTAATTGGTTATGCCCCCTGTTTAGAACAGGAGCGTGATAAGGTTGGCAGATTTATGGAGCAGTAGCACACGTACATAACTCTGATGTTTTTGAAGAAGCATTTTTTTGGGAATCTTTTAACTGTGTTTACCAGAATAGGTATGTGTGACAGAGGGATTGCACACATAGCACAGAGAATTAGGCTCACAATGAAGAGATGACGCAGATCGCTGTGACGTTTTGCAGCAAACAAGAACCTGCCACCGTGTGTGATACTGAGACTTTCACACACGATAAGATGAAAAAAGCAGCCATGCATAAACAGCCAAACGATTAGCTCTGTGGTCGTAAAAAAGAAAAAGAAAAAAGAAAAGCATTCGGATCACCAAAGCAGCTTGGTTTTGTATGGAAACAACTGTGGCTGGATGTTTGGTTCTCATGGAAGCCACATGACAGGGAGGTCATGAGAGAGACAGCAGGCCCGGCACTGTGTGCGATCTCACCACACTCGTTCCCCACCACACTTTTGATGTTTCCCTCCACAACTTTTATCATTGCCGCTCGAGAGACCCCTACTCTCACTGTCAGGAAACCAGACACACACACAGACACACACACACACACACACACACCCCTCCTGCTCCATCTGAGCAGAAGCTTGGCTACTGCCTCCCATTTCCAGCTTCACAAAACTATTTTAACAAGCACAGAAATCATTCATCGGACACTTTCCTGGATCATAAAACACCAAATGATGGCTTTGGGATCCTGTGCTTTTATTGATCAGTGCTCTCCGATCAAATGTATACTTCCTGGGCCAGGCCTGGTCAGCTTGGAAGAGAGGAAATGGGGAGGGTGTGGAGGACGAGGATGGAGGGGGAGATGAAGTAGAGGGGGTGCTCATGTGAGGCTGAAATGTGATCCGGAGCCTGTGTCGCATTAGCCTTAACGGGCTGTGTGGCAGACGCACTGGCACCACGGAGCGGAGAAGACGGGTGGTGGAGGAGGAGGAGGAGGAGAAGGAGGAGGAATGGGAGGAAGACGAGGGAGGCAAATCGCCGGCTACCCTGACGCAGGAAAACTTTGTGGCGCTAAAGCAGCAAGAAGGAATGCCATCAACCCCACTGGATGGTTTTTCTGGCATCTCCCCCAAGAAAGAGACAACAGAGAGGGAGAATGATGTTTATCCCTCAATCTAAATCACCTTTGTACCCACAGCACACACATCATCACACATCCCTTGTCAGCCTGTCATCCCACAGGGTCACGGTCAAGCTGGCGCTCCTTCTCTGTGTGTGTCATGTTGTCTCTCCCCTGCTCTGTAATTTCCTTTTTTTCCTCTCCTCTTTCCCGGAAAGAATGTGTCTCCTGTCGCTCCACCAGTCAGTGTCAGGGGGATAAACAGCCCATTTCAGTGTCTGACTCAGTTACGGAGTCCCAGAGGTGCCTGAAGTATTCAAAGAATTCCAACTTTTGGACCCACAACTGTGACGCCACCTAAGGGAATGCCATAGAGATCATGCCAGACACTTCCTGCACACACTCAGGATTCCTCCTCCAGCAGCAGGAATCTTGTTCATGTCCACAGGACAAAAATTAAGATCAGGGTTAAAAAAGAAATGAACTGCACATGAAGCACGTTTCTGAGTGGAATATTCAAAACACTCTTGTTGTGCACAGTGCATGACTGTGAATGGAAGACAAAGTGATGAAGACAGAGAGGATGAAGGAGCAATAGAGGAAAGGAGAGACAGAGCCAGAGTGAGAAGAGTGGAGGGGGTAATGACTAGGTCTGCTCAGGACAGAGGAGGCGACAGAGGGGGAAGCGTCTCCGATCGTCTCCTCGTGGCTCCTCTTTGGCGTCTGTGATCCTCGGACCCTTCACGCAATTTCCCTTATTACAAGGCTTCCCCTCTCCACACGGGCACCACTACAAAATGGAGCAATTACATTTAATTAGGCTGCAGAGGGTAGCTACCCTGCCCCATCCCAAAACCTCAGAGAATCGCAGACTTCAGGTAACACAACGGTCGGGGAGAACTTCAAAGAAATGCAAAATTACAGCGCCATTAGTGGAGCCACCACAGAACTGCTGTGAAGCCAGGGAATCATTTGACCCGGAGAGGAAGATTCAAAGGAGTTAAAACTGAAAAGCAGAGCAGTACAGACAAAAACATCTCAACAGCCAAAGATTAAGGGGCAGACTAAGCACTTCTAAACATTGTTTGTGTTGTATGGGAGACTTGAAAAATTCTCCCATACAGTCTTTACAAAGCCTATTAGTTATCCTATAGCATCTCTGTTAGGGTGCTCTTTTGGGTAATGTCAAACATTTTGTGGTTTTACAGTTAAAAAAACAAAGTAAAAAAAAACAACAACAAAAGAAAGAAAAACAGACTGGGATTAAGTGTCCTAATAAAGAACGAAGAAAGATGATATGCAAGACAATCCCACTTTATCTGCCTGCTGTTGGTAGCGCTGGATCTTGGCTCGCAGAGGGCATGATTGCCCTAAAATCTTTATTGATGCTGACTCACTAGGCCTCCAACCAGAGTGGAAAATTCTGACTTAAATGCAGTTAGGTCTGTGTCTGAGAAAGAAGGACTCTTGTTCAAATGTACAACATCCACACAGGTGAGCTAACTAACAAAAATGACTCATTCTGCACTTTTCCAATTTTTGCTGTTGCTTATAATGTGATTAAGTTGATAGAGTCAAATGATGAGTCAAGGCTATGTGTAATGACACACACACACACACACACACACACACACACACACACACACACGCACACACACACAGACAGACAGACAGACAGACAGACAGACACACACACACACACACACACACACAAAAATTAAAGGAAAAACCTGCACAAACACAACATGCTTCTTTACAGGACACAAAGGGTCTTTGTTAGATGCTATTTTCACATTGTGTCTTTACTCAATCTCAGCCAGCATCAGAAATATGCAAGAGAAAGCACACGCAGTCAAAGCTAACCAATCATATTTCTTTTGGCCCCCACGTGGCATCTCCATAGCCGCCATAGCCCTGTTGTGTAGTTATATTTGAAGAGATACGGGTCAGCCACGACATAGCCCTTTAATGCACAATCTCCACCTCATCATCAAAACATCAAATGAGAGAATATCTTTTGAAAGAGTGGTGTTCATCTCTCTAGTAGAGTTCCCAGACTTGTAGGATCTACGCAAAGTAGCATTGAAGCTGCTCTTGCGGCTCAGAACCTTACTAAAGACACATAATGTTGGTGAACCCCTTAATTTGTCTGTACATTATTTCATGAGCAATAAAGCAATAGAAGATTTCTCTTGGCCTTAACGTGTCTTTTGTAGTTAACTGCGACTCCATAAATAAAGGGCCGGGTCTTTTTTTTTTCCCCTACCACAAATTAGTCTCATGCTGCGTCATGATTTACTGTCTCCGTTATAGTAATCACAACCAGATCTGTGCTCACCGTAGACTACAAGCGACTGCTGGAAACTTTGACAGACAGCCAGTCGCACTGTTGTCGCCTGTGTCACCAGGGCTCTGGGTATGAAAGAAACGCTAGCCATATTTCAGTGACTGGGCTGATGGTTACCACAATGTTAAATGTATTCACCCACTGGATTTAATATTTTCTTTCTTCATGTGGTCAACTAGAAATGGTGATTATAGTAACATTACTTATAAAATATAGTGCAGAAATAATCATAAAATAAGTAAATGGATACTAAGAAAAAAACAAGACTATTGGAAAATATTGAGGTATGCAACAACTGGGACATTCAAATGAATTGTGCAGGAGATACAGAAGAGCACTTTGTACAACAACCAGGCCCCTAATAAGCCTGACGAGATAAGCCAACATATTGTGAATAGATCTCATATACAGTAAGTGCAGCGCATTTTAAGCACTTAACTGAAAAACATTTCAAAGAGCTATTTATATTGGATGGTGGATGACAGTGCCACAACGCCACACAGAAACACATCAATTAGATGGTTCCTGCAGGAATCTACATCTAAATATGAAAGGTGGCCCTGTTGTTCTCACAAGAGTTGTTTGTGTGCGATTTGAAGCTGCAAAAGCAGTAAAAGGAAATGTTGATTTAAAGCGTGACTCACAGCGTAGTGCAAACCTCTAAGTTCAAGATGACATCGTGTCTCGCTCGTGTGTAGCTCGGGCCGCTGTGGCTGGATCGTGACGACAACATGATAAGACCAAAAGCATTCCAGCGTGCATCAGCTGCTATCTGAACGAGGCCTGCCTCCACTTTAGACAGCATGGATCTCTTTAAAGAGAACTTAAATGCAGTGTCTGATGATGGGTGCAGCCTGTAGGTACAGTGAATGACATAAATCTTTGGATAAGAGAAAGAGACACAAATAGATGAGAAGGCAGTAAAGTACAACAAAGATGGGAGCAGTATCTTGTCTCTGAACGGTTCATGGAACCACCAAGGATATGAGGCATGTGATGCCCAGCTGCGTTTAGCCTGAAGCAAGTCAAGTTCTTCCTGGTACAATATATTACTGCAATAAAGGTGCTCCTAGTGTGCTTCTAGGAGGATACACTCATATATTCTGCTGTATGAGACAGAGCAAAATCTATACAACACATCATCATGATCGATGTAGTGAGCCAATATGAAATGAAAAATAAAATGGGCATTGCCAGGTGATCAAAGGTATGTTTGAACATGCAAAACATCCAAACAACGTCTGGCATGCTACCACCACTCTTGAACATTCTTGAATGTAAGCAGACAGTCTACAGCTCAGAGAGCGCACTATGCAAGCATGTCAATGGTCACATGTGCATGGCATTAAGAAAGACACAAACAAAGCAGGGGTGTACCGCAACCCTATGATTAGGCTGATATATGAAGATGTCAGAATGTACTCCACAAAAATATGATCCACTTTCCCTAAAAAGCTAAATGGATGAGCATTTAATCTAGCGGCCTTTCTTGGTGACATCAAATTGCTCTGAATCCCGGAGGCCACAAAGGTCTTTAGATGGTAGAGCTAGAAAGAAAGCTTACATTTGAAAGAACCTCACATTTAAAAATACATTTTTACAAACAACAGAGGTCATAAAACTTTAGGGAACCTCATCACTGCTGGAGTGCCTTAACAATGACATCCCGCCTTGACAGAGAGGCGAAACTGCAGCTCTCCATCACATCACCGATCTATGAAATCTAGACAGACACAAAATACACTGCGGGCAGCATTGCCGCAAGGCCTTACTGTGTCATAAATCACCGTTGAGACCACCATGATACCAAACCGCACCAGGCTTAGATTTAGGCTACTTCTAATGGAAATCACTTATGCTCGAACCCCTGTAAATGATTAAGAGCTGAGGTCATGAGTGACATTTTTAAAATGTCGACAGCCTCTGTTAGCCTTAAACAGTGTTCTGGAGTTTCAGATGGTACTTCTTTGCCTCACATTCCCCGATATCTCGTGAATTATTTTCATGAAAAAAATGGTGCCTTAGTGTCCAACGCTCTTGATGTTTATTTTTCGGAAAACTGTCATTCTGTTTGCCACATTTAGAGTTATGCAATTTGGTTTTGTGTCAATGTACATTATTGCAGGATATACCTAATCCTACCTCTCAACACCTCTACAGCTATTTCTGCCCACAGACTTTGAGGGGTACCAACTCTAGCCCTGATGGCTACATTTAGCAGCTGTGCTCCATGGGAACCCTGGACCATACAGGTTGCATAACTCTCCCTCTCAAGAGGTCTCTCTTTATTCCTTTTTCTCCCTTGTCCTCCTTTCAGTAAACACCTCTACTTTGACAGGAGTGGCAATTTTCATCTCACTGATTGAAGAGTAAAGCTGCTGCTGGTCCGCCACACAGACTCCTGCCCTACCCTGCCTTGCTCCCTCTCTCACTTTGTGCTATCAGTCATTTAAAAGAACCTCCCCCATAATCTTAATCCTTCAAGTCTCAAGGCCCCTTAAGCAGAGTCTGAGCCCTCAGTGTCTCTTCTGACCTGTTTGTATTTGCTCTTGAGATACAACGCGGCAAAAGCAGAGCAATTTTAACTTAGAAAAACTTCTTCAGTCACAAATTTGTTTTTCCAGAAGCGTGACTTTGTGCACATACCCCCACATTCAAGCTAATAAGTATATTTAGACTCATGGACAAACAAACAAAACCTCACTCACTCAGCCTTTAATGAGTTGACTGCTTGCAATAACACAAAGAGCCACTTCATTTCTCCTCTCTTAATCTGCCAGTACCCTGTCCCTTTAATAGAACTGCTTAATTGTAATGACTGTGTCTGTTTGTCTTGGGATGAATGAGGCTCTTGGATAGAAGGGAGGCGGCAGGCCTAGACCACAGCAGCAAGGCTTGGTAGTGGTGACGACTAACAGCTCATCAGTATTGGAGACGGAGGGCACCTCATCAAAGACTAAATCAACTAAACTGTCCCCCCGCAGATTAGAGCCTCGAGTGGCCGAAGCCTCGAAGCAATGTCTTTGGATAATCTTAACCTCACCAAAGCTTTAACTAATATGAAGAGAAAACACAAAACTAACCACAGATTGTGTCTAGACGAAGCCTTAATCTATTCTGATGACTTGTTCTTCAAATCACTGGTCTAGTTTAGGAAGAAGAGTACACATAGAAGTGTATACATATGTTTATAGTGAAAACGTGAAAAATGATGTATACTGCACTATTCTTCATAAATAGACAACTGACAGTAAAAACGAATATAAATTGTTGCACTAAAGCTACAAAAACTAGATTTCAGAAGACATCAGTTTAACAGGGGTGTTTTGATATCATTTCTTAAACGGACTTGTTTTTAATCCTGACTTTATGTGGTTATTAAAGATGTGGATAGGTGAAATCAATGATAAATTGAGTTGACCAAAGCTATAAAAATTCAACTGGTTTCGAATTGGAACAATTGCCTAATCAGGCTGGATCATTAAGTTAAAGGAACTAGTTGAATTATTGTTTTTTTTGGCTTCCTTTGTTACATGCAGTGTCTAACTGGTGGTGGCCAATCTGTTATAGTAAGTGGGGCCTTTCGTCTAAATTGCATTTCTGAAGAGAAAAACAATAAAACTCTCCATCTGATTAACAAAGAATGTAAAAAACTAAATAAACCAAAACATTAACTTGTGTTTTATTTTCTATTTTATGGCCTAGGACCAACCACAAACCATAATAAGTTACTTACCTACAAACAACTAAGTTCAAAAGGTACCTAACAAAGTTTGTGGTTTCGAGATAAATTCTTTTAAGAAAACGTTGTTGAATCCCACAAAAGTAATCGAAAGCACAAGTCATGATCAAATCTGTGTGTACGATGAATGAGGCCCAATACGTTTGCGCGAAAAATGCTAAAAAAAACGCATGGATGTGTAATTGAATATTACTACAGTATGAGTCATTCTTACTGCAATAATACCTGTAAGGACACATGTTGTACAAAATATTCAGCATTTGCCGGGGGTCGGAAGAGGCGGATTTAATATGAGTTTGCTTTAAATACTGTATTTGCTTTAGATAGACAGGTGAGCAGAGCAGAAACAAAACTGCAGCATTCATTACAGCACATGGTGATAACACTACATGTGATGAGAGGAGCAAAACAACATGCCTCCATTGCATTTCCCCACACTGCCTCAGTGCATGATGAAAGCATCCCATAATCCTACTGGAATGACAGTGGCCAAAACATGGATAAGAGCTTGGAGGAAATTGCAGTACAAACAGCCTGATGAGTGCCAGAGTCATGGTCCAATGAGTATGGTCTGATCCGTGTTTGCACAGGACCGAAGCATGCAGATTGAAGCTCAAAGCCTTGTGTGTGTGTGTGTGTGTGTGTGTGTGTGTGTGTGTGTGTGTGTGTGTGTATGTGTGTGTGTGTTTCATTGAGCAACAAGTTTAGGTTGGGGTAACAACAACAGCGAGCGAGGCCAACAGGTGATTCAGGAGAAGACACTTCTCTACAGAGATGGATTCCCATGGGATTTGTGGCTAACTTGTTTCCCTTTGCCTGTTTCCTCTCATAGATCCCAGAGGTGCGATCCGAATGACTTTAACTAAGATCTGTAGTGGATTATTGACAGGCAAAATCTGACTCACAATAAACATCTCTTTTTTCACACGAATTGAGAAAGGCACAAGGTAATCTTTTCTTCCTCTCAGAAAGCGTCTAATTGCATCGGCTGGCAAGCCCACACAGAATGGTATGCAGTTATGAATGGTGTGTTTGCGCAGGTCGTTTTTTATGTGAAGTGTATGTTTGCTCTCATATTGCATATAATTTGCCCAATAATACTCACATCTGCTATTAACTTACCACATAGTTACTTCAGGCCAAAACACAAGGGATTAACTCTTTGCGTTCTAGTCTGGACAGCAATGAAATGTTGAAAACAACAACAACAACAAAAACACTTCAATTTTTCAGCTCTAGAACCAAAATTGTAGGTTTGGAATTAAGAATTCAGCTCTTGCGGAGCGCAGACGTCCCAAACATCATATTTAATTGCTGTTTTCTGAACTCTACATATATAACCAGCCATCCAGTCACTATCCAAACTGCCCCAGAAGCCACAGGCCCAGATATTAAAAAGACATTCACATCCAAAATCATTGTTAGAGCAGCTGTAATAGGTGGATAGTGTCTATTCCCATGCTCGCATTGTCCCCCCCCACACATAGCCATGGCTAAATCAGTGGCGCCACAGCCACAGAAGCAGGTAGTAATAAGGTTCTGGATGGTGTCCCATAGATGTGTTAGCTGATGTGTTACTCAGAGGGCCCCTATGAAAAGACCCCAGGCGCCTATCCCAGTGCCTGTCTCCATAGCACTAAGCGACCATTAGGCTGGATTTAAAGGGCAAGACATTTAGGCTGCTGTCATCTTGTGTCAGTCCACCACAGGGACCGCGCCGTGGTTAAACAGGCTCGTAAATAAACACCACACGCATACAGGCAGGGAGCTGGGCTGTGGTGCTGCTGCTGCTGCTTGTGGTGGGGGAGCCGACCGCAGGTTTGGACCAAGGCTCCTTTCAACGCCCCTCTCCCCGCCCCCTGCCAGCAGCTCCATGAATTGCCAGACCTAACCTTCAACTTCATCAGTCATCGACTAGACTGACGGCTCCCCACAAGTCGCTTTGTCCCCGTCTTGCTTTCTCTCCTCCATCTTTCTTTCGCTTCCTCTCTCTCTCTCTCTCCCACACCCACCTACACGCACCCACACACACCCACACACCACACACACACACACACACACACACACACACACACACACACACACACACACTTTGCATCTGCCTCTCACTGTCCCCTGGCTCTGCTCACAGGCAACACTGCCACCGGGGTGGTGGCGACAGCAGTGATGGAAAAACTGAGGGCTTCTTTCTGAGCAGCCCTGGGGTCGCACCACCCCTCCCCCCCCTCCCTCTCTGTTCCTCACACTCTGTCTCTCCCCTGTCTGTCTTCTTCTGGAGTGGGGACCACACAGATGTTCCAAACCACATCCAAGCAGTCTGGCTGTGATGAGCACATTTGCACACTCAGAGTGTTAGCTAACGATCTGCCAACAGCTAAAATGTGTCTGACTATGGCCTAGCACTAATCTTAGTCTAAGACAACGGCCACTGGAACTAAAATTGAAGCTGCTTACGTAACTCTGGTAGACTTACTGGGAGACACACACATAATGGCAAATTATCACATGGAATATGGGATGAGCTATTGCTTTGGAAACAGGGCGAACAACTTAACAGCTCTGGGTTGCCTGTTGACAACTCTTAACTGTCAGCAGTAATGTTTTGATCATCAAAAATAAGACCAAGTAGCCTATAACACTGTTTGCAGAAAGGCTTGTGCCTGAAATCACCTAAATAATTGAATCTACCTTGCAAGAAAGCCATGGATTAAGAATGTATTACAGTCAGGAACAGCTTAAATGGTGTGATTCAGTCAAACTCCACAGAATAAAGAGGAATATAATAAGAGTTACTGAATGCCACGTCCTCTTTGAGTAATCAGCCATCTTTACCAGCCTCACAGACATCAATGCAAGTATGTCTCAGCCCCTGTCATTTAAAACAGCTACTGTTTTAATGCACCAAAAACTAGTCAAACCCCTCAATTACTCTTCATGTGAATACTGCGTATGTGTGTGTCTCTGAGCGAGTGTGTGTGTGGTGCGCATACTCATCTGAAGTCTGTGGTTTGGTATGGTTTGGCGGGTGTGGGAAAGTGTGGTTAGAGCTACACTCACACAAATAGCGGTTTTCAGTGTGAGCAGACAGTGAAATTCTCATTTTAAGACAACAACACAGTGTGTACCTCGAGGCTCGCCAATGGCCAAACCGCACAATGTTTAAATCATTTTGGCTTAATTGCTTTTTAACAAGGCTCCCTACTGCGTTGACATTATACATTAACACTGTGGGTGCTGAAAGCTCGCAGTCTGACAAGCCTGGCCACGTACAGCTGCATCTGACTCAGAATAACACAGAGGCTTTTTGTGAAAAACTCCATTATGTGCCGTTTATAAAAATCCTGAACAATGAGAGCCTCTAAAAAGCATTAAATTATATTTCTATGTCTCAAAAGCAATCAAAATCTTTTTTTTCTTTTTTAATAGTCCTGGAATAATGTCTCCACTGTGTCTAATAGACTGAACTCTCATTGCAGACTTGCACTGCTGGCAGATATAGGATGAGATATAATCTGACCTTGTATCCAGTGATAGAGCGGTGCATGATACATGGTACAAACACAGGACTACCAGTCATAAACCCCTTCATTAGGAGAGCCAGACAGTGTGGAGCATGTATTTTACTACACACCCAACATTTCGGATAGAATATAACCTTTGGGCGGGATGTCGAAGCACTGGGCTCACTGAGCTGCACTGTGTGTGTGCGTGTGTGCATGTGTGTGTGTGTGTGTGTGCGTGTGTGTGTGTGTGTGACCTGTCTGTCAGTTAAACCTTACTTTGGGTTTTGAGTACATTTCCAAAATAACAATGTGCAGCATAGAAATTATAAAGCACTCAAGATGTACAATATATAGTTATAGAAGCCTAAAAACATCTGAGATGACTTCTTAAATGGCATTAAGTCAAATGGCACACACTTTGCACACACGACGGTCGACGAAGGTATAGAAATGTCAAAACAAAACATTCTGAGACATCCTAATATCCTCAAATTAGTTTGAAAGCAGGTCCCCAGATAGCTTCGGCTGCGGTCATCGTGTGCCTATTTTGGAGAGGCACAGTCTTAAATAGCTGCAGGAAATGAGGAGATGATGATGGACTTGAATCTACCCTCTGCCTAAGCACCGCTCTCTGAAAATAGGAGTGATCTGTTGTCCTCTACATGCCAGAAAGAAAGAAGAAAATAATCAGATTGAAAGAAATGTTAACTAATTAGACAAGCAGGAGTGGTAACATGTCACTGATGTTAACAGCAGCGTCAAGGCCACATTTACATAGTGCGAACGCATAAAAACTCAATTACCTTAATGAAAATTTGAGTAATATTTAATTGGCTGACAAAAAAACAATAGAGCTAATAAAAAACAGATCAACATCAGTCACAAGAGAGCAGTGAACATATGACCTGGTTCCTTGTAACAACTACTTTGTTATTAATATTTTCATGTTCCTAATTTGGTCTAAGATAATTATCGGTGTCATCATGTACAGCATGTCCTCACTTAATGGAGACATAAACACACATAAGAGGAATATCAGCCATGCTGCAGGTCCTCCACTGTCATAAGAGACTAAAATATATTCTTTCATTTCCATTCTGTCAGTACCAACTTTATATAAGCAATTTTGATCTCTTCATTTGCCTTCTCATCTCACAGGCAGATGTCAAGCCCCAGTCGTGAGTTTTAGGCGCCATCTTGTGGCCATGTGTGTACAACATCGGTGTCCACATGAGGCTCAAAATGCATAACGAATTAATCAAATGGAGTAACTGCACTCCGGGCATGTTAAAGGCAGACATCTGATGTTACTGTATTTAGTTTTGTAAGGATTCACTCTGATACACTATATATATATATATTAAGAAAATGTGAAAGGGTAGCACATCCCAGTTTACAAAGTCACGTAAGCGTATGTTTATTGTGGTGTTAACCAATAAACCAGCGGAACGATAGTATTTTGTCCTCCTTGACTTGGACAACTGTGATGCGCTAACCTTTAAACATTTTTGAATAAAGCTCGCTGAACTTTTGGTTTAGCACTCCAGCGTGAATCCCATTGTTGAAGAGCAACCTCATATATATCAATATATATAATATCAGTATCAGTGAATCTATGGAAATGTTGCTAAGCAGGCAGGATAACAAAAAAAAAAGAAGTACATAATATTCAGATGCTTCCACAGGTTCATGCAGCAATTCCCAAAGTCATTCTCCGTTGGCTTTTCCTGCTATCTCACCGATCAGACTTTCGACTCCACGGCGCTCCAGAGGAAATCTAATTAGCAAGCAGTGTGCCAAAATGTGAAGAAGCTGGGTTAAGTGTACTCTTAACAGGTGGCTGAGCTGCAGGGCAAAACTGAAAAGGTGTGAGTCAAATAGATCAGCAGTGAAATTAGTGCCTGCTGAGTGCAGCGAAGAGAATTCACACAATGTTTATGAATTGGACTTTAGTGTGGATAATCAAGTTATTGCCGATGGGGAAGCTTTAATGCATTTAGCATCGATCAGTAAAGGCCAAAGCTCCTACAATAGGGTCACTTGTCAGCAGGATTAATGAACTATAGAGAGCTGCAAAAACACAAGAAGCATCTCAGCTGTGTGTAAAGCAAGACAGAGAAGGGCACCAGGATGATACGATATAGTATGTAACTTCATCTGGCACTGATGAAGCAAGAAGGGACATGTGTCTCTGTTCACTTTGAGTATAAGATAACTGATCAGTCTTAAAGCTGTGTGCGTCGTGTTTATCTTTTTAACATGGAGGGTAGATTACCAGGGTTTGCTGCTTCAGTTGTTTTGTGCTCAGCATAGGTGGCATTCTCAGAGTCTCATTTTTGGCTTAAATGGATATCTCTGTTTTGCTTAAGGGTTTCTTTATAAAAATGTATTCCTCCCCGATATAGACACCATGGTATAGTCGAGGCAGTTGTCTCGCTTCAATTCAATTATAGCTCAATTTTATCCTTGAACAAACAACGCTGTTGATACGACGTAACACACAATCTGCACTCCATCGCCCCTAATATCCCAGTCTTGTCCTTATATATATATATATATATAATCCATGTGCTTTCTACACCAGTACATTACCTGCACCACAAAACATGGAAACATAATAGATCTCTATTATGGTTCTATTAAAAGGTACATCATTCATTCTGTAACACCCCCCACATCCCAGGTCATCTCAACAGAATCTTATTTACATTTAAAGAGAGGTGAAGTCAACATTGAAGAGAAAAGGTTCTGGACTGAGAGTGCTTCAAGCTCCTCTAGAGTTAACTGAGTTAAAGTTATTAAGTTATTAACACGTTGATGAGCTGGTTGTCACTGTATAGCTGTGTTGATTTCTGGTTCCTGTCCTTTTAAATCGCCTTGAGAGATTTACCTTGCGACCCACTGTGGGGGTCTCAACCCCTAGCTTGGAAACCCCTGGACTGATTTCAATAAGAACCAGAGTTAGTGATTTTGAATGGCAACCATTCCAACCATTTCATTTTAGACACTTAGTCTTAATATGTATACAACTTTAGGCTCTATTGGATCTATATCATTATATTTCTATACAGATTTTAAACATATTCAGTTTAATTTTCATTTGACTTATTAAGTTGTACAGTTTGTGAATGACTTAATCCTAGTATTAAAAGTTAAACTGTAATCACAGCATCTTGTATTGTATGTGCAACACAATCCCAGAATCAGGAGACTCGCATGCATCTTTTTTGAATTCGAAGAAAATCATCAAAGCTTCAGCTTGTAAAAAAAAAAAAGACCTTCACCTCACAGCTTTGCTGTTTATCAAAGAAATGACCCCTACACCAGATGGTGTGTTTGAAATAAACAGCATTGCACAGCACCCTCTAATGCGGCTCTGCTGTAATAACCAACCTGCAACCAGCTCCAGTCTCCACTGCAGGATTGAACTATTCCCATCTGTCCCTGTTCCGGCTACAGGCCAGATCTGATCTAGTTTAATGAGTAAAAAGCCAGAGTTCACTGCATGACAAAACTAATGACACACAGGATGCATGGCATGAGCTGTAATTTCACCAGTAGTTTTGGTGTGTGCTCACACAACATACAACTCTCGGCCTCTGTATTTAGATTGAGGATTAGAAAACGTGCGATTATTTTTTTCTTGACTTCAGTTGTATTCTTACCCTCAATTTGTTTTTTTTACCAAAAATGAATGAATATGTGACCTCTCAGACTGAAGGAGTGAAATGGATTATTTTTTATTTTTGGAGGAAACAAAGATTCCTGCCCTCCAGGTCTGGGCATGCAATAAGCAATGGTGACGGATAGGTATTATGAGGAGTTTCTCCTGCCTCCGTTGGGGATTTGTGATAATCTCCTTTAGAATGAGTCATGGGTAGATTACCATATTGCCTGCTGTAGGCCAGGATATCCTATATAGGCTACACTCATGGGTGATGGAATGAGAAGAGTGCTTACCTGCACATTCCTGAGCAAGTGGAAATGGTATTAATGTATTAACCACCCCTCCCGTGCACACAGAAAATGTAATCTGCATGCTTGTGTTTAGGATTCAGCTATCAAACATCTCTTTACACATTTATGACATGCAGTATTTGCACTTGATGTGATAACAGTGTGGCTGTTGTATTTGCTTTTTCACAAGGAGTGAAGATCAACAAACACACGCACACAAATCAAACTGTTATCTTAATACTGTGTCTACTCTGTACATGATATTGCAAAGAACTTGGGAGTCTTTATCAGGACAATTATCGACGCGGTATTTCGATATATGCAGTAGAAGCGAGGTTTGCATTAGCATCTATGTTTTAAAATTGGACAGATTGCCAGAGTAGCACAGAAAATTATTCATAACATTGAGAGCTGATTTTATACATTAGTGATAATAATAATAGGATATACTCTTTGCAATAGCATCAGGAGTACGTAAGAGAACCTTTTTCTGACCCTTATATCTGGCAACCTCTCCAGAAATTAATTTATCTGACATCACACGCAATAAGATGGCATAAATATGTGCTCATGCCAAGCCAGCAGGGAATCAGTACTCCACAGAGTCGACACATATCAGGCCACTGACACTTGTATATTTGAAGAAAGAAAAATCTGAATACCAATTTCTATTGAGCTTGTGTTTCTATTTTACATTCACTTTGAATATTTGATTACAAGGTGATTTAATATTGATGCATTTCTGTGAAGTTGCTCCCACTTCTCCTTCCTGTCAAATGAAATGTTAACATATCAGGAGCTGTATCTGCTGCAGCGATGCTACATCCTCAGCAAGTCAATGAATTTGTTCATTTGTAAAAAGGTGTCAGGCGTATCTGAATGCATGCATGCGCTTGTTGCACTGATTAAACTAAGGGCCAGGAACAAGGTCTCAAAAGACCAATTAAATTAAGCAAACTGTCACAAGCTAGCATAGAGACGGAGCAAGACTCAAAAAAAAATTGGTGCATACACTGCATTACAAACTTTGCAGAGACTCTCCGGTGTATGAATAATAACCCTCCATAAAAGATTTGAAAATGTATTTATCTCTGTGAAGCACACCAGTATTTCCAAGTCATGTTTTACATCCACAGGTCTATTACTGAATTACTGCTTCAGAAGACGACATCACATAAACACAAACTGTGGCAGAACCTGCTTTGCAGGATGTATAAATACATTTAAATGAACCCTGAGGTGAAGATTATATGATACAGGGGAACATAAATACTGCTTGCTACGTCTGTGAACAGCTCATGAACATCTGCATATTTGGTTTACTATGAGGCACAGATTACTGTCATAACAATTTACAGATACAAAAACTGAGGGTATATTACTGCAGATGTCACCCATTTGTTCATGACCTTAACAATTCATGTGTGGAATAACTAGAAACACACATCTGCATCCATGATACAACTGTAGGGAGTGGAATCTTTTTTGAGGAAGGCCCGGTCTCAAGGAGAGTACAGACATGCTAGCGTCTGTGATTCTCTACACAGCAGTGCTTTGAGTAAACGCTAATGCTCACTTTGCTAACAGACTAAAGTTTAGCAGGTACAATTTTGGCTGCACACCGAAATGCAGTTGTAGCCTAGTCCAAAATGCTAAACAAGAAAAAAGAACAAAAACAGTAGTGCATTCCTGTAGCGCATCTCTTTAATTTGCATCAGGAGGAATGTAAAAAGTAGCAAAGAAACAAGGGCGAAAGATAATAAGGACCGGCATGATCCGGGATGCCACGATGGACTCTGTAAAGAACATTGCATTGTTTGGTCCAACTGAGTGGACGAAAGATGCAGTGGGCGGTGATCGTCTCAATGTCCACTGTACTTTATCCAATCCCCGCGCTTCCTTCTTTGATGTTGATGAGTGCGTCTCTGTCATCGGCCATATGTGCTCCAGTAATAAAGACGAAAGGACAACAATTATAACAAAAATATAGTGGAGTTCAAGGCAGCATGCGCCGCCATAGCCATAAAGTTGTTACACGGGGGGGAATTTGAATGTCTGTAAAGATGTAATGACAATCCATCTGATAGTTGTTGAGATATTTCATTTTGGACAAAAGTGCTGGGCCGAAAATGTGGCTGAGGTATGATAGACTTTTAGAATTGTGCATTGCAAATATTGAAGATGTCGGCCATTTGTGCAAACGGTCATGACCTCAGCCAATAACGTTTAAAATGACAACAAATGTATCTGCATGTTCGCATTAATGTTACATCTAAACCCATTGAAACACATAAAAAAAAAAGGATTATACAGTTCAACTGGTCACAATTAAAACTGAAGTGTAATTCAACCTGAGTGAGGTAACTTATACCTCTGGACATTTCCTAGGTAACTTACAGTTTCTGACTGAAGATGTAGAGCGAGAGAGAGAGAGAGAGAGAGAGCGAGAGAGAGAGAGAGAGCCTTATTCAGTATGTCAAGTACCAAATTAATATTGTTTACTGAAGCCAAAGCGTCAGTGGCCTTCATCCCATTAAAATATATTTTTGCCGTTTTTCTTGCAACTCTTGGCGTTGTGAAAAATGATTTTAACATCCAGATTTTAAAATAGTCTTGTCTTGTTTAGTGGCTCGTTATACTGGTTGGAGTTTAAAAGATCGTTTTTTTTTTTTATTACTTGTATCTAAATATATACCTTTTGTTTTATAAGGTTTTTATTTAATTTGATCTCATGTAACTAAAGAATGACATGAAGCTCAGAATTAAATTTAACTTCAACTTTAGCTAGCGGAATTCGTTTGATCGACGCCCGCCATTTTAATCGCACTCATTTTCAGCTACAATCAAATCATGTCTCTTCATGTTACAGCTACGAGCTAATGCTCTACTAAAGTGTAGGCTACTGCTACTGTTTATTACCAGGGTTCTTTTAATAGAGTTTACCTGTTGGAAATGCGTAAATACAGGTGAAGTCAGCTCTCTTTGGCGTGCTTACTTGAACTCTCTTACGTACTGACATCTTCTTCTTCTTCTACTACTGCTACTGCCGTTGGCTATTGATGCCTAGCATAATGCATATAGCGAGAGCGTCATCTGCTGACCATACTGTACTTAGCCGGAATAAAACAACCACACATCCCAGTAAAATCCCTAATAATGGAATAATTAAAAAGTAATTATATTATATTTTTGAGGCCTGAGCTTTCACTTAATTAAAAGAAAATTAAGGGGGGCTAATATTTCACACACAGTTGCATTGTAGTAGATTATCACTTTGTTTTTCCTTGTCTCTTGCCTATAAAGTCTCTGTTATGACCAAACTATTGCTTCAGATCTGCCCAGGTGTGCAAAGATTCATCATCTTTTGACACTGACGGTCTTGTTTTATAAATATTAAATGCAAATGAAAAGTAAATCCTATTATAGGGTTTGGGGGTTCTCTTGAGCCAACAATTAATTACGTCAGGGATATGTCCATTCTTACTACTGTAATTTAATCTACTAAGTGAAATGATCAGGGTGAAGAGTAAAAAAAAGGCCTGGGACATAATC
This sequence comes from Cottoperca gobio, assembly GCF_900634415.1. Lineage (NCBI taxonomy): Eukaryota > Metazoa > Chordata > Actinopteri > Perciformes > Bovichtidae > Cottoperca > Cottoperca gobio. The sequence goes on along the minus strand of NC_041369.1, from coordinate 15,790,893 downwards.
CTGTGACAGACGGAAATGCTCAGTAGAAACGCTTCCATTATTCGTTGAGCCAGCTTTAATCCAATTCATCAAGAGAGTATTCCAAAAAGAGATTGGTGAAGTGTGTCCTTGTGTTTGAGAAGACGAGGGCACAGATGCATTTCATATCTACTGCTAATTCTTTTTATTTGGTTAACGTTTGCTCTCATTTTATGGTTTTGTAAGAAAATGTCCACAAAAATGCCACTATATTGAGCGCCATCTGCACTGAACAGGGTTTGTACAGTGCTGTTCTCCAGCAGTGGCAGATCCTGAGAGCGTGCTTGCAGAATGGAGCCGGTGGCTTTTGATAGACAGTGAACACTAGAGACCCTGCTCTTGCAAATCCAAAAATTAATCCATACAAGATGTCACACATTTAACAGTTGAAAAACATACAAGTGACAATTAAAACAGGCTAATGGTTATGCTATAATTTGGAGGTTTTGCTTCCATATTTTGTTCTTCCAACAGCATCGTGCAGTTTTTTGTTTTGATTCTTTAGGACACCGGGCTTTTTGTGGTGGGAACAAGGGTCTCTCCTGACCTATTTTCTAAGCAGCTTTTCAAACTACTTCACTCTGGCATTCAGCTCCTGCTCCTTTCTGAACTTCAATCTCCAAAGAATTCTGTGAACTTGATTGGCATTCTCACAGTTTGATTGACTGCAGGACACTTTTTGTAAATGTCATTCTGGATGTGTTTGATGTGTCAATCTCCGATAAACCAAGAAACAAATGAAGAGAATGTGCTTGAGATTTCCATTGCCTTTTGGGTTGCAATCACTGCCATCTTTACGTTTGAGTTGACAAGTGAGAGAGTGGGCTCAAGGAGACTGTCAGTTTTTTAGACTGCCTGGAATACTTCCCACTGTTTTTCAGAGATACAGTAACTATCCATATCCCCATGTTTGGTGACCTGTCATTGCCCTTCTGTACAGAGAGAGCCCACTGCACAGAGCCTCTTTCTGACAGACATCATATTTTTATGAGCTTACTGCTGAGTTCTACTGCTGTGTGCTACCTTATATTCAAGGACTGTATCTTTATAACCCCAAGCATTCTTTACATCGTCATAAAGGCACACAAATATGCGCACTAGTTACAAAACTGTGAGTTGCTATTAACATTATACACGTTGCCAAAGCACATGGACATTGAGGATAGGTTGAGGTGGCAGAAATAGTGAAAGCCTGCAATTATACTTCACAATACACATTAAAATAGGTTAGAACTTTATTGTTAAATCTGGTACATTTTTTGGTAGTCCTTTCCACCCTGTACGGGGGCCTTTTGTGTCAGTTAATAAATTATCATGAACAGAATGAATCTGCATCATGTAAGGGGTTGAAAATACCACATTCTGTAGTTACAAATGTCCATATAAAACACTATGATTACACTGTCATAACTCACTGTTGAAATACAGCGATAAAGGTCATGTGGGTATTATGTCTTTAATGTCATATGTTAGATTCTCGATCTCTGTTAGATACAAAATAGACAAAAATAATTTCATATATTTTTCAGAAATTTTCAAAAACATTGTCAAGTGATCACAACATAAAATAATCAATGACAATCTTAATTATTTGCAAGTTAAATGCTATTAGCAAAATAAGTTTCTTTTACTTTATCATATACTTTATTATTACAATTTCTTCATATATTCACCATGATTCTTCTGTAAATATCTTGAAATGAATGACAATCTCTTTGTGATCCATTTTTAGGAAAGAAAAAACTAACAAACAAACTGAAGCGGGGAAAAGAAAGTAAAACATGGAGTCACTCAATAAAAGAGGCCCATCTGCTGTGTTGAACAAGGGGTTAAAATTAAAGTCACGGTTCACATAACATTTCAGATTTCTTTGAGGCACTCATTGCCATGCATCTCCCATCTGTAATAGCCCTGTCTTTGATAAACGCTTGGTACAAGTATTTAACGTATTATGGTTAAATCAAATTTGACTATAAATGCAAATGTCGTAGACAGTGATCGGAGCTTATCCAGTTGAGGCACACAATCATTTCTTTATGATAATAAAAAAAAATAAAACATGATAAAGATAGGAAAATAACAAAAAGGAAATGAAATGTTCTGCATGGTCAGTCAGAGTTTTGTCATTGGTATGTGTAGGCTGTTCCAGGGTCCCATCCATAACTCCTCCTCGTCTGATAATGTGTGGTCACTGTGGGACTCCAGTGTCTCCCTACTGTCCTTGTGGTTGTCAACAGAAGTCTCTTGCTCCTCATTGACACACGGGCCACTGCTGTTTCTGTCAATCAAGACCTTGGCAATATTGGTTTTGGACCCAAAACTTTTAAGGTCATTGATGGTGGATCCAAGGGAGCCACAGGAGGACCGGGTGTTGAGGTTCACGTCCACATTAGAGGGAACACAAGTACCTGTTCCATTGTCTGTGTCGTTTTCTGTGCCATCAATGCTAATAGAGGTAGGGGGTTCTTCATAAGTCACACCCAACTTGTCTAGTTTTTTAAAATGCTTACCGAGCCGGCACGGAGAGCCCATTTTCAAGTTGTTTGGATGAGGTGGCCTCCTAGTTCGGATGATAGTGCCGTTCTGTGCGAGGTAGATGTTCCCGTTGATGTTGCTGTGGCTGTTGGGGAGTCGGTTCCGGTGGGTCTCTGAGGTGCTCTCCTCTCCTGTGGAGCTGGTCTCATTCTCCCGATCTACCACAAGCTTAATCCGCTGCTTTTTCCCAGGCTGAGGAGGATAGAAGGGGTCAATGTCAATATATAGTTATCTTTCAGAAGATACAGTATACGTACGGTTTTCTGGAAAAAAAAGAAGAAACAAGCACTGCAGATAGCTAGCTGTGTTGTACACCAGGTATCAAGAGCACAGTATTTACAGGGAATTCTCGCCATAATTTACTCCCTTGGCTCACAAAACACCAACTCATAAAATACTCAATTACTCAAATTTGTTGCAGAATGTACTTGAGGACTATCATGTACTGAAACAAAGTTAACGCAATTAACGCAAACAAATACTGACATCGGACCATAACGTGGTGTTATATAACTTTGCATTTTTTAAAGGAATTGTGGTTCATCTAAAGAATAATTTTACAAATGTGAAAGAATATCCTGAGAAAATGATTAAGAACATTTTTGCTCAAGTATCTGCAGTTCTGTTAGAACTGAATTTATGGCGAGAAATCTATGGAAAAGAGTAATACTGTTCCCAGAATGTTATCATTTCAAAATCACAGGAAAACATTCAGTCAAAGCAGATAGTACAGCACATGCACAAACTCACAGCAGACAAAGAGAGCACATAGTTATACAAAAGGTAAAGGCATAAAAACACACCCAGGAAACATCAAAGAGAAGAATAAGTCAAAGGGTGTAAGAAATAGAGCAAAGCTCTAATCATTTGCAGCAGGAAACCACCAAAGTTTTTCCTTGCTTTGGGGAAATGAGGAAAAAGTGGACGCTTGAAACACCGTAGTGGCAAGTAATATTTCTTCACTCCCATGCAAGGGTAATTGATTTTATTCACTCTTACTTCACAGTGGACATTATCGCTCTAGAAGGCAGTTGAGTTTCCTTCAGATTCTGAATCAGCATCTGTCGTCGCTTCTGTTTCTTCTGAGTCCTTTGACGCACTGTCAGCCTCTGATCCGGAGACACTGGCTGAAGATTTGTCAGAGGAGATGGCGTCCTCGTCCACCTCAGTGATAGGGGACAAACCTCCGTATGTCTCCACAGAGGTTTCACCGATGCTTCTGATCTCGGAGCTGTATGGGGGTCCAGTGTAGGGTGCAGAGGGCCCAGGGTCTCCAGACTCCATCCTGGACCTCCCAGACGATGAGTCATCACTGAGCTCGCTGGCTGACTCTTTGCTCTCAGCAGTCTCCGATTCTTCCTCATCTTCTTCTTCACTCTCCTCTGTGATTGTGTCCTCAGATCTGCTGCTCAGGATGGACTTTTGGGAACGCCGGCTGCGACTGGTGGACCGGGAACCAGCTGAACCCTCCTCGCTGCTCAGGGAACTCTTGTCTGTCATATGACTGCCGGATGAAGACCCTCCACCAGACTCTGACCCTCCACCAGACTCTGACCCTCCACCAGACTCTGACCCTCCACCAGACTCTGACCCTCCACCAGACTCTGACCCAGACATTTTCTTCTGGCTGGACCTTTGAGATGAAGAACCTTCACTTCCTGACACCGACTCTGCCTCGCTGGCTGTCCCTGTCCCTGACTCACCATCAGCGAGTTCTTCACTAGATTTCTCTGAGGTTACTGCACTTCCTGATGATCTGGTTCTCTGTGACGACTTAACACTTGAGCCAGATAAAGATACAGCACTGCTAGCTCCACCACTGCCACTCTCACTTGCACTTTCACTTCCTCTGGTACCACTACCACTACCACTACCTCTGCCACTCACACCTGAAGCGCTGCTCTCCTTGCTGCCCTCAGTAACTGATGATTTCATGGAAGAGTGGGCAGAAGACCCACTTTCTCTAGTGCTCCCTGAAGCCTCTTCTTCCTCAGAATCTTCATCAGAGTCTCTCTCTGTCCCTGAATCCTTTTCTGTACTTGTTTCCTTCTCTGTTGCTGTGCCTGAGCCTGTTCCTGATTCTGTTTCTTTCTCAGATTCAGACTCTTTCTCGGACTCGGAATCTTTCTCGGTTTCTGATTCCTTCTCTGTGGCTGACTCTGTAGCTGACTCTGAATCTCTTTCAGTCCCAGATTCTTTCTCACTGACAGATTCTTTCTCAGTTTCTTCTCCTTCAGATTTGGACTTGCTTTCCTCATCAGAATCCCCCGGCTCTTCATCAGGCTCTTCCTCTGAGTCCACAGTGCTTTCATTGGCATCATCCCGGTCCAAATCTACTTTCAGATAATCTCTGTCAACACTGCTTTTCTCTGAGGACTCCCCATCAGAGTCTTTCTCCTTACTGCTTCCACTTGCACCTGCTTCTGGCTCACTTTCTGACACACTAATTGACACTTTAGACTTGTCATCCTCACTTGCTACTTGTGAGGCCTCCTCGTCTCTCTCGCTGCCTGTGGCCGAGCCATGACTCACACTACTCTTCGACTTCCTCCGAATCTGCAACTTGTTGCCTAAGTTGATTTTCCTAAAAACTTTGCCGAGCCGGCTGCGTGTATCAGACTTGCTGTCAATTGGTCCCATAACTGCTGGTCCGCCAGTGAGACTCTCCTGGCTGTCAATACGACGGGCTGACATTAGTTTGGCATAATCCTTGTCCTTCTTTCCAGCACCAAACATCTTGAACATCTTGGCTTTCTTCCATGGAGATGGGCCAGAAGGACCAGCATCAGACGGCTGTGCTCCCCCTTTGCTGGCTGCCAGGAATTTGCTGAGTTTCATGACAGACTTCAGTCTCTTGGCAGCCTTAGAAGGCTCGCCTCCCTGTGCTGGCTCAGCTTGTTCGATTTCATCGCCTGGCATGTCCCTAAATGCAACCCTCTTGGGTGGACCTCCACCACGGCCCCTGCCTCTGCCCCGGCCCTAAGACAGTCATATTTAATTTAGCAATGTTTTTGATCATAAAGCCACAATGTTTGTAGGATTGATAGTGCTGTTTCAATAATACATTCAACACACAACATTTTAAGACAATCTTTACATAATCACTGACGGTATGAAATTCACATCTAAGGAAAGGTAATACCTCAGTGCCAGGCGGACCGTAGTAATACCCATCATCCTCCACGATCACCTCTCCATATTCATCATACATGGGAGATATCAGCCTCCTCCGACTGCCATACTGAGGAATGTCGTACCTAAGAAATAGATTCACACAATATATGAAAAATAACATTGTTTAAAATGACTGTGGGCCACCTTGAACATTTAATAATTCCATTTAAGTAAACCAGACAGCATCAGCAACAATGATTTAGTTATTATTAGTTTTAATAAATGTACTCATGTATATTCTACATCTACTAAATGTTGCTATTTTGGGCTTGCCCCATTCACTGCTGCTTTCGGTCTTGTTTTCCTTGTAGATTTGGCAAGATCTTCAATCAGATAGGCAGTAACTGCTGTGGTGATTTGCTGCACTTGCTATAAAACACTTTGTACATGTTTAGGGATATAATGGAGAGAAAGAAAGTTGCAGAGGTTGATACAGCTTTTCCAAAAATAAATATAGCGGATTACAAATTTGCCCATGTTTGTCAAAGGCAATTACAAGAATGCAAATACATACTGCGATGGGAATTTATGGAGTAATAAGTAATGCCTAAAAGCCCATTAAAACACTTGAATACGATCAGGTTGCATAAATCTTCTCCAATGTGCCGGGGTTTTTTTTATTCCAGAGAATATTTGGCTTTCATCAGGGGAGTGTTAAATGAGAATATCTATTCAATCACTCCCTACTAAAGAGAGCAGAACACAGTTAAATTATCAGCCATTAAAATGAAAGACAAGGAACAAGAAGAGATTTAATAATTTTAAAATATTATCGCCACATTTTGATCATGTGAGGGCGGCTCACCACATGGTTAGGGTTAGGGTTAGGATTAGTGTTAGTAGGGTTAGTGCTTCTGTTGCTTCTCAATGCAAACAGAAGCACTTCAAAGTGATGGTACACTCACTGGCAATAGCAGCTTTTACATTGAACTTTGTGACATACTATTAAAGTATAATTACAGCTTGTTGCAAATGAAGGCCAGCGTTATTCAGACAATGTGTGCAACTGCTGAGGTAATTAGTACAGATTATGTAAGGTAAATCGGTAACTACAGAAGCAATTACACCACTTAGATTTTCTTTCGGAGGTTTAAGCCTGTAAAATGCAAAGTATTTTGCGTGTTTTGATAAACTTGTTATTCCCCATAGTGGTGGAAGTCACCTGCCATAGAGTGGGAGCATTTAATGAATAATAATTTCTCAGCAGCTGTTACAGCTTTGAGTTCCATGTTTTTCCTCTTTAGACCATATGGGCTATGTAACAGGTAAGCCACAACTCCCTCTATCCATTAAACCATGGGAAACACTTTCACAGTCTCAGATGCCTGACTCAAGGCAGCATAATTGATCTCATTTGATGGGAGTAGAAAGGGTAAATGCTCAGATGTTATATACAGCTAAAAGGGCAGCAGAAATTATGCTCATAATTTTATTCTGAACTTCTTTAAAATGGCGTCCTCTCCCCAAGGACCTAAGAAATGGGAGCTGGAAGGCAAGGTCACAATAAATAAAGTCCTAACGATGTTATTTTTATGCTTTAAATTAACCGATGGAGATCAGTTTCATGGATTAGATTATGACTGATGAGAGGTGAGCTGCATGCTCACCCTTGGTCATAATTATAGTAGTCTTGTGTGTAGTAGTCCTGGCCTGGGTCGATACCTGACTCCATGGAGAGTTCCTGCATTTCAGAGAGACAGAGAGAGAAATTACTCAGCACTCCTCTGGGAAAGCCAGAAGAAGAAGAAGAGCGGCAGCAGCAGCACACAGGGTGAGTAATACAGCAGAATGGACTACAATCCCTGTGAATTAAAAAAAACAGGAGGGTTTCTACCTCAGGTCTCAGAAGAGATGGCCTCAGCAGTTGCTGTTGCTGCCAAAGATTAGTACAGAAGAAGGATAAGGTAATGAAAGGAAGGGATGGTTAGGAAAGGCACAAACATAAGGAAGAGTTCATTCTACATATTTCAGATTTAAATCAAGTCAATGCAGGCCTCTCTCTTGTACATCGCTAAGTCAATGTAAGAGCAAGATGAAAATATTCATAAAATATTGATGGAATCAAAGCAAGGAAAAAGAGGGAAGGTAAGCCAGGCAAGGGGAAGTAATAAATTGCAACAAAAAAAAACATCTTGCATATATCAGATGCTGGCAGTTAATATATTATTTGAAGGTGACAAAAAAAGAGTTTTTGTTTGGTAATTAATTTTTTTCTTCCAACACAGAAGAAATACTCATTCAAATTCTTATCTGCCATTTCACAGGAACGTTGGGAAATACAACAGAATTTCAAATTAAACCGTAATGTCAGTGTGAGAAGTCCTATCACCGAGATCTCATCTTAATCTCATTCAGTGTTTTCTATCAAGTGAGTTGTAGATAAGAATAATAGGATGTAAGGTGCCGCAAGCTGCCTGGAGAGTGACAAAATGTCTCGGTGCAACATTAAGATAAAAACACATGACAACAGGAGTGCTTACCTGTCTGCCGTAGCCTTGCCTGCTGTGTGCCGCAAAAGGAAGAAATAAGACAAATAATGAATACGGATTTTAAGTGCTTTTAGAGAAATGAAATGTCTACAGGACTAGCGTGTCTATATTCTGCTGACCAGTGAGAAAATTGCAGCTTTACTTACTGTGCATTTTCATGTGTTAAATTACAGAGTTGCAGATATTGTTCAGTAAAAAAGAAAAAAGGGTGCCTTAGGCCACAATGTTATCATGCTGGTGTGGGCTGTTTTTCTCCCGTTATCTCATGCAAACAGGGAGGAAAATAAAGATACAATAAATTCAAAAATCAAAGAGGCTGGGAAGATTGGAATTTTAAAAAAGTCAGTGTTTATACAGACATATCTAGAGCATCTCCTAGGAGATATGAAAAGAACATTGTGATGCAGGGAGGAAATACTGACTCAAAGAAAGTTAATGAAATTGTATTTGATTATCACGTCATAATGTGCCATTTTCTTTCAACAGACAATGTTTTTTTAATGTAATTTGAAGTAAGCAAATATTAGGAATTTCAAAAACATAAAAAAACAAAACTCAAAACTGCTCCTGAGGACAACAGTGCATCTGCTGTGCATTCAGTACAAGTCAATGAGAAACGGCGAGTAATGGAGCATCCCAGCTGAACCCTCCTGTTTCACAAGCATACAACTGTAACCTGTCTGGGCCCATAAATAATGACGACTTTCACACTGAGATATATGGCCAAGCAATGATGTGAGCTTCCTCTGGAGAGCTGTAATCTGTTATTATGGGCAGGGACCAGGGGACAGGGCACAGCCATATGGCCGCACCTCCCAGGCAGAGTGGATGATGGGAGTGGGATCTGATGGATGACCTGTTGGCTTGGCTGCTGGCTACTGCTGCTTCATGAAACATCGGGAAAAATGGCCCACTAGTCATCAGCCATAGAAAGTTTGGACAAGGACTTGGGGGAAGATGGGTGATATGGTAATGTTGTAAAAGAGGTGAGAGAGATGAGCTCAAAAATATGGAAGAACCCAGTGTATAATACACACAACAGTGAGGTGATCTTCACTAATGACTATCTTTACACTTTTTAATTTCATATTTCTATGGAGAAAAAATATATATATGTTATACTGCTTACACAAAAACCTTAACCTACAACAAAAACATTTAACCAAACCATTGAAGCAGAAATCAGCTATAAGGAATAATTTTACATTTTGGGCTTATCCTTGTTAGATAAGCGTATTTTGTTGATAAGAAGAACGATACCTCTCCTGTGTGAGAGGTATTAATCTTCTTATCAAACTCTCAGGACAAAACCGAATAAACGTATTCCCCAAAATGTTGAACGATAACAAAAATACAACGCACTATGTGGCGTCAGAGCAGGTGGATGTTTTCATGCAACAACGGCTCTCTCTGATCAGCATTTTGTGTGTACATGGATAATAATTAAATCCCAATCTTTTGTATACCATATGGTCTTTGCTTTGCATTTTCTTGAACATACTGTGCTGAGACAGCATCATCTTGAAATCTGTACTCAAAACATACACAAATGATCTTGTTTTGTGTTATTGTTTATCCCTATTTTTGTTTCCTTTCCTTAGAAATGTGCTCTAGAATTAAAGTATAGAGCTACTTTATTATTAAAATGGGTATACTTTACTTTAATACCTTGCGATTGATTTTGCACCTTACTCCAATTAATCATCAGTTCGGACACACAAGATGTGTGTTTGATAAACCAGTTGTAAGCAATGGACTATAAAGAATACCATCCATTAGGCTTACTGCTCTTTGAGTTAAAAAATTACTAACTGCATGTGAGCTGCTTTTCCTTTTTACTAAAGATATTACCCCATGTAGTGAACATAGAATACAGAATTAGCAGGCCTTCGATCTGCCCATCAGGGGAATGTGTGATGAATCAAACATTACATTGCTCTGGAAGGGCGGCATGCTAAGACCATTTGCCTCAGGCCATGGAAGCTAAAACAAACACATGAAGGGTATGTGGGGGAAAGACAGAGAGGAGAAAAAAGAAAAAAAAGAGCCGAAAAAGGAAGAGAGAGGGGGGACAGACGATGCATGGCAATGAGTTTCAAAGAAGGTAATAGAATCTCCTGAGAACCACGAGGAAAGATTAACAAGAAGAGGCCAAGGATTGGAAAGTATTAGGGAGAGGAAGTGAGAGAGAGAAACACAGACAAATGGGACAGGCAGAAGGTCAGAGTGAAAGGAAAGGAAAGAAGAGGGTAACAGTAGTTGACAGTCCCACAGGCAGCGGCCCTAGTTAACGATTGATTGGTTCTCTAATTAGCCTTTTCCAGTGTTCACCCGAACATCGCAGTGACTACTTTATCATGCTGGGAGGATCTCTGCAGACATGCGAATAGACAGGTCCCCCTGAGGTTAGCTCTCCTCATTCAACATGAGCCTGCCAGGGAGCCCAGTCGATGCATTTTTATAGCCGATGCTTCAACCAACATAAGAAGATGTTTTAAGCTTAGAAGTGCATAGCCCCGTCGTATCTGCATTCAACTAAATACAAGGATTTCCTATAGCCTGCCTTAGAGTAATATCCAGTTAGTTTAATCTCATGTAATGTTGCTTTATATATTTGCATTTTTTTATGTGTATATTGTTCCCTTGCTCAGGGGGGGTGGATATGACAACTACTTGTTTTTCTTTTCACTGCATCATATATCTGTAACGTCTCACATTCATTCATCACAGTAAGTAGTTTGTTAAAAAACACCATTGCAACAACGTTCTGAATATGTTACATCAACAAATATGCGACCATCGTTCCTGAATCCTCCTGAAGCTCATTTGATAGTATTTGCATACCTTTGGGAAATTCTTAACAGTTATGGACAATTTTTACCTCATTTGAAAAAACATCCAACATTATGTTTTTTTTCTTCTTTTACCTAATTTGGATTTTGCACGAAGCAACAACATCCTAAATGTTCATGCTCTTATCTTAAGTAAATGAACAAACTCTGAATCAGCAATATGCAGCCAGTAAATGGTTGAGGAAACAGACCCCAGGGTTGCAGGATTTATAAATGTTGTTGTTTAGTGTAATTTAATTAAAGAAGCTTTGGTTAAGAAATTTTAATGTTAAAATTATGAACTGAAATAACATACTTAAAACTGACTAATCTACTCACTCGGGGGTACACTTAACACTATCATATATCTCAGAGCAGTTCAGATAATTAAAACATGCAAATGAGCTGAGCAAAACTGATACTGTACTCTTTTATGTCCTAATGCAAGCTTGTAAGCATATTGTACAGTCAATGTGGCAGAGCTGAGTACAGTTCTTGGCAGGTGGCACTAAAATGTGAGTTTCAAGTAAAAAAGCATTTTGTCTAAAGACAAACACAGTCCTGGTAATATTTTACTTAAGCTTTAACCAAGTCAAAGAACTAACTGTCCAGAAAATAAGAGCTATTTAGAAATAACAGAAAAGCAGGCATGTAAATACATGGAAATGATGAGAGTGTAGAGACAAAGATAAAAAGTCAGAGCACTGTGGATTGAGAGGAAAAGTGCTCATCAGTGTTTGGGCTGTTCGAGTTTAATTGGCCTGCCTGCTGAGCGTCTGCTGCCATGTTCAGTTCACTCGTTTCATTTTCAGCACAGTTCATACTTGTTGAGTTGAGTTGGACTGCAGAGCTGGAGTTGATTGTTTTTGGCTTGCTCTGCTCAACCCAGGGATGAGAGCTTTGCAATTTGTTAGCACCCTCTGATTGTTCAGTCACTTGTGGTTCTTTGTTAAACTTGGGCACCTTGGACGTTTTGTCTACTTGGCTGTACAGGTTGGCAACAGACCTCTCTATGTCGGCTAGATTCTGGATGTTTTTCAGGATCCCTTTGAGCTCCTTCTTCCCGACGGCAGTTTGTGCCGGGTCAAGAGGAGGAGGGTGTTTTCGTTGTGAAACAGGGCGAAGCGATGACACGGATGGCAAAGAGGTTGGAACAAACTGGACAACTGGAATTGACTGGGAGGGTGAAGGTGGGGGAGGAAGAGGCGGTGGAGGTAGGGGCAGAACCTGTTTATTAACAGGAAGAGGAGAGGAAAGAGGGGTAGATAGAGGTTTATGAAGGTAGGGGGGGTGAAGGTGGAGAAGCAGGTGGACTGGAGGGAGGAGATATGGGTGGCGAAGGTGGATGTTGCCATGGAGGAGGAGGAGGAGGCGGGGGATTTTCTGGTGGGTTCGGATGTTGCCGTGGAGGAGGAGGTGGGGGATTCTCTGGTGGGTTCGGATGTTGCCGTGGAGGAGGAGGTGGGGGATTATCTGGTGGGTTCGGATGTTGCCGTGGAGGAGGAGGTGGGGGATTATCTGGTGGATCCGGTATGATCTCCACAGTGATCTGACACGGCTGAACTGTCATGTAGCTGGAGATGCTAGAGCTGAACTTCCTGAGGATGGGTGGAGTCTGTCTCTGGCTAGCCAGGGGCAATGAGTCATCTCCCTCAGTAATGATAATGTTGGGAGGCACATCCCTACCCACAGAAGTGGGGCTGTAGGAGTAATCCATGATGGAGAACAGAGTATCTGAGTTCAACTCCAGCACTTCATCGCTGTCTCTATCCCTGACAAGGATGGAAGAGAGGGAGCCTTGGGAGCCTCTGTTTTGCTTGAGGATTTGTTCCCGGAGGGCCTGCTGCTCAAACTGCTTGGCCTGCTCACGGACTGACAACTTGGTCTCCGTGCTGCCACTCAGGTGAAGTGTGCCCGAACTCTCCGGCCTTTGCCTGCTGCTCATTGCGGCTTGGAGTATCTGAAGCTCCCAATCGTCTGGGTCCATGAGAGTTTTTCTCCTTGGCAACTCTAAAGAATGCAGTCCTCCGTGAATGTGAACAGGCATTGACCAGACACAGTCTGACCCTACCGAGTAGGAAGGAGAAAAGGAGAACCGCCTTTCAGACAGACTCTGCCCTTGTGCAAAGACCTCAGGACTGCTGAGGGGGGTGTTGTCATAGTACACAGGGTTGTGAGTGGTGTGTGGGTTGTGGTCAGAGAGGAAGGTCACGTTGCTCTCTGACTTGGGCAAGTTGATATGCAATGCTCCGTTGCCATGGGCTGCAATGGCGCGACAGGAAAAGGTGCCAAGAATCCTCTGGTGGTCGGCCTCCTCAATGACAGACTTTTTAGCCCTGCCCCAGTAAAAGGTGGAGGTGAAGAAGAAAAAAAGATTTGAAACAGGTGAAGGTTGATTGTCGAAGGGTGAGCGAAGCAAAGAAAAAAGGGGGAGGCAAAAGCAACACTGCTATCATTTGTTTCTGCATCTTAGCTGCTTGTGACCCTAAGTATTTTGACTGTTACTCAGCAAGTCTGCATTGTTAATCCAGCAGACATACTATATGTCTGTATAGATGACTAAAAGGTTTCTAAGCTTATCCTAAAGAATTACAATGTGATGCGATTAAATATTGAAAAAGTTAAATAATTATGCCCACAAATACACTGGGCTTTGGTCTAAAGATAAAGTGTAATGCAAACAACCAATCAATAAACCCACATTGGATGCATTAGTGCAATCAGTCACAACACTAAGAGATGTGAAGGTAAGGGCGACAGAGCACAAAAGGAGACAATGTCTAATGGGAAGGAAGAGCGGAGACAGCTCCCTACTGAGGTACAGTTCCTCCAAACAAAGGATGCTTCACTTTTTCTGACTACATGGAAGCTAAAGGGTTTTCGAAAGCTTTAAAAACTACTTCCATTTGCTACCACTTCACCAAGGTCAATTAACAAAAAACAGGCTATGCCAATTCAAATGTATTTATGCATAAGGGCATAAGGTTAAAGGAAGAAGCCTACCATTGGAATAAAGGTTAAGTATACCACAATTATATCTATATATAGCATATACATTATGCTCAGCAAGATAGTCCTCCGATGTCATACGTTTTGGGATTACTTACTGCAGTCTGAATCCAGAGAGACAAGGGAATAGAAAGGATGGAGAAGATATAAACAGAGACAGATGGTAAGAAGACTAAAGCAGAAATGTCATGGGTGTGGATGAAGCATCAGATCAAGGGTACGTCAATACAGTGCTGATTTATTTGCTGTGTGCATCTGAGAATATGCAAAACTGTTGGCACAAACACAAAGCACACTCTCTCTCTCACACACACACACACACACACACACACACACACACACACACACACACACACTATACCTTTCTGCATTGAAAACTTTGTTTTATACATGGAGTTTCAAAGTTTTTAATGGGGTTGTTTAAAGGACCAACTCTTCTAGTTCCTAGTGCAGGCTGGAAAATAACACCCAAATAAATGTTGCTCGGCTACAATATAATCCCCATGAGAGCTTTTCTCTTGCTACAGAATCTAAAGCGTCTGCTTGTTGTTGAGTGTTGGTCAACATCTGTTGTAAACATTGCAGAAGCTCTTTACAGCTTGCCGTTAAATTTCCATTTTCTGTTTTTAACAGCGATTGTGATCTTAGTAGCAGTATTTCTCCAACACGCTGTAAATCGAAATGATTAATCCCAGTGGGGCAGCAGTTTCCATTCAACCTCAGTTAATCAGCAGGCATTAACATTTCATTACACTTTTGATGTAGTATTTAAAATGAAAGGTGAAATTCAATGGCAAAACACTCAGGGCATAAAGGCAATATTGGGAAGTATTCAATGCAGGTATTAATTATAGGAAGGTTTAAAGTAATTTATGTAAATCAATTATCAACCACAGGCCAGATTGTGTATTTGTTTCCATTTCCAGTAAACTACGTTGTATTTTATGAACTTAAACACTCTTACCTTGGAAGAGGGTCTTGCAAAAATGCATACTCAGTCAAATTAGGAACACATACTGTACATACGTCTAATCACCAGCTGTGCTGCACCAACTGCAGGTTTTCAGATATCTAAAGTGGATTATAGTTAGGAAACCAAAGAGAAAGGAGATCCAGTGATGCAGGTACTAATATGTCTAAAGCAGTAGGAGCATGTGTGAGGTCAACCTGCAGAGCTGGTGGTAATTTTAGAAAAGCGGCGGGATAGTATTATGAATCTCAGACTAAGGTTGGTGTAAACAGCAGGAAAATACCAAGGCAGTATGACTTGCATTCAACCTGAAAGCATTTGTTCTGAGTTGCAAATGAGAAATTCAAAGAAAGGGTACCTGCTTAACATGGGAACGGGTGGGATGGGAGTTAGATAATAAAGGGTCAGGGTTGACTCACATGTTGCTGTCGCCAAGCTCCTCGTATAGGTTAGCAGTGGGAGCAGCCACTGGAGCTGCTTTCCCCCCTGGTGGTAAAGCCATCTGAATCCTGGCAGTTTTGGCACACTCCGCCTGTCGCCTGTGCAAAGTGTTAACATTTACAATCACCAAGATATGTGTTTCTAGTCCACATGCACAAAGAAACGACTAAGAAAGCCAACAACTCATACACAAGAATACAAAGAAAAGTCAACCTAAAATACAAGTCTTTGCTTCTTTCACATTTAATTTAGTTAAGAATGAACTCCTCCTTTCTAGAACACTGTGGTTAGAAAGTGAGCAGAAGCTAGGCACATCACTTATGCATGAAGTCTCCACAATGAATAACCCATGTGTTTTCACAAAGGCATTTTGGCAAACTGGTGGTACAACTAAAGTTACTGTTATGTTCATTCATGTCAAAGAGATGTTAGGAAGAGGAAAATAATAGCTCGATATAGTGGGATGAAAGCTGCGCAGATCTGCAAGTGTTGATTCTTAATGAGCTCAGCAGTAGTAGCGATCCTTTCCCTTTTAGAAAGGCCTTTGTTTTTCTACAAATACCAACAATATTGCTTAATGGGGCTTCAAGCATGAGTAGAACTCAAACACATGAGTGTTCTAGACTGAAAGGGAGCAGTGAAGTGACAACAATACAGTCCTGCAAATCAGATCAGAAGTCTCTTTTAAAGAAAGATACCTGCAGTTATCAATGGCATTCATATAAAATGACATCGACTAGTATGATATCTAACTAAAAGGTCATTGTAGATGTTTATTGTTTTCAACTATGTCTTCTGAGAGAGGATAATACTTTTCTTAACTACCGGTAGTAAGTTTAACATTAATGTACATGGAGAACTGATGGGTTACAGATCAGAAGGCTTTCAACAGAGTGAAGGGTGTAACGTTCGAGTTGAGTAAGAGGATATTAGTACAGAGCTATGAGTCGTGTTGACCTTGGGTTGATTTTCCTTTTTGTATTTTGTCAGAAAAACAGTTCCTAACTGCCAAATTAAACATCCATTCTCTAACCTACGAGATACACTGGTGTTGCTTTGTGTCATTATGATGGCAGACATTTCAAAAGGGCATTATGTAGCATGCATTGTGTTCATCATCTTCGCACATCTTTAAATCACTAATGAATAATGAAGACGAGAGAAACTGTACGTCTGTACAGTACACACACACACACACTTCAAGCAATGAAAGAGTAATCAATTTGTAAAATGTGAGAAAGAATAATTACTTACTCTTTAAACCTGGTTGTAGATTTTGATTCAGAAGACGGGAGAGGAGAAAGGAAGAGAGAGAGAGAGATAGGGAACAAAAAAAGATGAGTAATTACATCATTTGTTAAGAGTGTAACTCCATACAATTTTAATGCGAGGAGGTATTTAATGTTGGGAGGTGACACATGACACAGAAAAGGTTAAACATTATTCATGCGATCCTTACACAGGAAACCAAAGATTTATTCAACCACAAAACAGGAGAAAACTTTCTGTACGTCCTTTCCAATTTCTATGTAAAGCATGAAGCACCCAAGCCTCCAGCAGTGACTGCAGGGCAACATGAAAATGTAGCCATTGCTTTCTTCTTAAGTGTATCTTCTATGCTTCATGTCGCCATTACTTATTCACAACAAAATTCAATTATTCCACATGAATAAACAGATTCATCTTTTAAATATAACACTCATTTCCCAATTTACAGCAAATTCTCTTAACACGGAAAAAGATTTCCTAAATCATTTCATTTTTCACGAAAGTAATGACGCCATCAACAAAGTGCCATCTGCTCTGACAGTTTGAGTGTTAGGTCTAATGTCACCATGAACAGCTTTCTGCTGTGTGTTTAGTCTGTGGATTTGCGTAAGGACAGCCACTCTGCCCATCTGCTGTGAATAAACATCACCATTTATGGAACATTTGCAGCATGTCAACGATTAGAGGGGATAAGACCCAGAGTTCAACTGCCTCACCTTTAAACAACAAGCATCATACTTTTGTAAACTGCAGTGTATGTGTGTGTGTGTCTGTGAATGAGAGAGATAAAGCAAGCCAGACACTGTTTATTGTGTGTGTGTCAAGCAGAGATGATTAAGTAGCAAGAAGACGCACTGTGACGGTCACAATTGGCTGTAGATATTTGTCACAAATGAGTGTTAATTAATCTGCTTTCACAGAGCATGAGCAGGAAGATTAGCCCAGCAGAGTGCGCAGTCAGCATATTTTATGAGAGAGAGGGAGACAGAGATAGAGAGGGAGAGAGAGACGCACACACACACAAAAGAGGCAGCAACCGAGCAAGAAGTGCTCTCGGTTTATCCTAAATACTTGACAAATACACTTTCCAACAATGCTGTTTGTAGTTTTGCTGGCTCTATTCTAACAGGCCACAGGTTACAGGATGTAAACAATGGCTTACATTGCATCAATATATATCTGATTTGTCTGTGAAGAGCAAACCAGAGTATAACACAATATCTTCCAAGACAATGGTCCACCTAATGAAAATGTATTTCCCTCTTAATTTCCTGACAACCGGATAAAGATGATCAATCGATTACAGAAGCCAGTGAGGATTAATGAGGCGAGAGTACTCACTGTTTGTAGGTGACCATGACGATGAGGATGGCAGGGATGCAGCAGAGGATAATGATGATGGCCAGAGCCAGGAGAGCTCCCTCTGTGTAGCCCACAGCCTGGGCCGCCTTCTTCAAACTGGCCACAACGTCTGGAGAGCGGATCTCGAGGATGCGGCCACCCTCACCCAGGTACGGCTGGAACTCCTTGTTGATTTCCAGCACATTCCCATCGAGAAATCTGTGATTTATAACACATGAAGACAACAGGAATTAAGAGGTTTTCTAGCAGCGCAGTCAATTGCAATCTTTTTTTTAAAGCTACTATACTCAAAACAATGTATCAAATGATGATATGAAAACAACGAGACAATGTGAAAGGGTTCGCTTGTAGGTATGAACCGACAGAGAAGTATCTCCTGAATCTGTAGCTCGGCTATAAAAAGAGCTTTATAGTGAGTTTCAGCTCATTGTTTAGATGTCTGGCCCACAACTTTTCTGTTTTGGTTCCCTGTCACCACTCTCATAGCGTCAGTTTTTCACAGCAGCAGGCAGCTGTTTGCAGGGGAAAAGCTCTAAAAGGCCACTGTACACTACCTACGTATGGCAGATGGCACAGTTAGCGACTACTGGCCAGCAGAAGAGACAGCTAATTCCCTCAGAAGTTGGGAGAGACCCAAAACCGAGCTAAAAGAGAGTGACTCCAAA
This sequence comes from Cottoperca gobio, assembly GCF_900634415.1. Classification (NCBI taxonomy): domain Eukaryota; kingdom Metazoa; phylum Chordata; class Actinopteri; order Perciformes; family Bovichtidae; genus Cottoperca; species Cottoperca gobio. The sequence continues at coordinate 15,772,130 of NC_041369.1, read as the reverse complement.
TGAATCATAATGTCGCTTTGTAACGACTTTTAAATAAGTAACTGCTGACAAGTTTGCCGTATGAACTTAGACGGTGATGTCAGTGTTGTGATTACAACTTGTTTAAGCTGTGAACAAAACAAATTGCAATACTTTTACTTAAAAGTATTTAGATAATAACTTTGCATTAATTGCAGGTTTAAGTATCTCTCATTAGATCAGTGGCATCTGGTCATTTAGATCAACACATCACGAAGGAAGTAAAAGGAACTGTGGATCTCCACACTGCTCATAGAAATGTATTTCAGATTTGTTTTTATCTTGAAGTGCAAATTATTTTTCAAAAGGAGATACATTAAATGCTAAGTGTGACCTTTCTACCAAATGTGTTGATTCACACTTCTACAGAGTTTCAATTACAGACAAGGCTGGATCCCGCTGTTCTTCCAATGGTATTTTGTAACAATAACGGAAGTGGCTTGCATAAAGGAGTGAGCAAACTGCCACATTCAATTACTGTCACTTTTGTTTTTCTATAAGTAAATAAATGAGTGGAGATGAAGGTTATCAACTGGCTTCGCAATCTATCTCCTCGAGAGGTGAAATGGTAGAGAGTGCTGCATTCAAGGTGGCATAATGACACTCTATAATGCAATAATTCACTCACTATGTTGTCTTTCTCTCCCTATGTGATCTTCCAGCAAAGTCGCAGATATACTACATGCAATTACCCCACAACATTGTCAGGCATGCACTGCATGCATAAAAAGTCTTTTCTCCTCTAGTCTAAAGGATTTCCCAGTGTCTGTACCTAAGGAAGCAGATTCATATTGAAGCAGGGATGTAGCAAGCCTCTTTTTAAAATTAGCTTGACTCTCTTAAGAGCTGCTACTTGCGATAACGCTGACAGTCACTTAGTTATGGTTTTAAAAAAAGATGTTCTTATGACACAAGTACCACTCTTCCAATAGCTCCATGCTCAATGCTCCACTTAAAAAAACAGTTGAGGCATCCTCTGATGGTCAAGGACACCAAGATAATGTCTATAGATTTATTCAGTACATACACAAAGCACCTCTAAATGTCATGTGAGTGGAGCATTTCCAAACGAACTGAATTTGTCATAATCTTATAACAATGGAGGAAGGTTTCTTAGGAGACACACACAAAACAGAATTGGCAGTAACCATGCATAAGGAAAAATAAAGACAGAAGATGGTGTCAGATAGCTTAATGTAAGGCGAGCAGGGGAGCACATTGGTAGAGATTGAAGGGGACAACTAAGAAAGGGGGTATTTCCTATTGATTGCTCATGCTCGGATGGAGTTGCCTTTTTAAGACAGGTGTACGATTGGGTTGACAGAAGACCTAAGAAATATGAAAGATGAGATTGTCCTGAGGTGCCAGCTTTTTTTTCTGAAGGGATGGAAAAGTGTCTTGAAAGCATTTTTTCTAGGTTGCTTTAATAGCATGTGAACATGGTCTCTCATTCAAACAGGGCTTCAGCACACATAAATCTTTATCTCCATGCCCCCAAACAAAAGAAGTAAAAATGTATTACTGGCATATCTCCAAACTCTTTGAGGCATTGACATTATGTTGTCACTCCCTAATCCCACCCCCACTATGTTCACCCATATATCTATCCCTTTACTTTTTCTATGACATATGAAAGACTCGGTGCACCTGCATAATAATCAAAGTATAAAGAAAGTAAAGGCAGAGAAAAAATGGAGACACTGTAGAGGAGGAAGCCACGGGGAACCTGCTGACTCATTTTATGGACAGAGGGCAAAGAAAGACTGCAGGGAAGAAGACATGCAGCACAGCAGGGACATTAGGACATCAATTCAAGCTAAATGGTGGACTGTAATGAAATACACCCACTCACTTGAAGAGCTCCTTAGGCGAAATGGCCCTGTTGGTGAGCGGGTCAATGGCGTACACCATTAGGTCCGACTTACTGTAGTCCTCTAGTTCAAAGCCATCGCCATGGCGACGCGGCCCGATTGACTCTACAATCACCTTAGCTCCAGGAATCTGGTCCTGGACGTGACGCTCCAGAATACTGAAATGAACACAAAACCTCAAGTGAAACTTTTACAAAGAAATCAATAGTGGCGTATATAATGCCTAAACTTATATCAGCCAAAATCCAAGTTCATATTAGTTCAAACCATTTCTGGCACCTCTGTGCCCAAGGCAATATGAGAGCCACCAATCTTAAGTACTCCATTCTGGCAATGATTGTCTCATTCGACTGCATTCTGCTTCTCCACACTGGGCTCTTGGCAAAGCAAGGCTTTGATAATCCTTTTCAGGGAGGGAGAAATCCACACCTCACATTACAGCCAATAGAGGAAAGCCTGGCCGTCTGTTTGAGCACTCAGGTGAAATAGCCCTGGATCATCACCAGCACTGTGCAAAATCGCAGACCTCTTAAATGTCATCACTGCAAAGAGCTTAACATGCCTAATATGTGTGTTTTTCAGCCTAAAGAGCAGAGACACTTGTGAGGGACACAGCAAGCTCTTGAAAAACAACTATTAATGCCCATTTGCCTTTCAGATTGACTAATTAGACTAAACACGGTGCCCCAAGAGCTGCTAAAAGACGTTTCATGAATCTCTATCATGTATTAATTTGGACCAGGAACATGGAATCTAGAGGATATACTTAATTGTCTCATTGGCTAATCTATTATCTTAATTGATTGATTAATGGATATTGAACAACAAACAAGTTGTACATCACATTCATTTTGAATTATTTTATTAGTTTATTTTATTAGTTTATTTTCAATAGTCAGGCACATCTGAATCATACACATCACTCCAGGGTTTCAAAAAAGATTGTAAATGCAAATTAAGGTATCACCTTGAGCCAAGTTCACCTCATATCATAGCACTACACAAAACGATGCAATTAATTTTCCAGTGTCAATTCTTCCTGAATCAATTAACAAAAGAAATATTAGAGGGCGAGGAAATGTACTGAAAATAATATGTTGCATGGACGAGAGCGGGATAAAAGATGAGGGGGTGAATATTTATTGAACCTTTTTATTAAACAGTAGCTGCTTTATATTAAAATAAACCCAACAATGTACTCCTAGCAATATGCAAACACATATGCTGGTTTATTTTCATTAAACTGAGCAATTTGTTCTTTTGTTCATATTTTAAACATGGGAAATGCTGTCTTACCGAATGAGCTCCTCCTTATGCTCTTCCACTAAAGTGGGTGGGACAGTGGACACAACAACTTGCATGTCCAGCGCATTGACCACGGAAACCTGAGAGAGAGAGAGAGAGAGTAGGATAGAGGGAAAGATAACAATAAATGAGGTAAACATACAGCAGAAAATAGAGATAAATAGCAATTAAGCCAGTATGTCACATATGTCCTACTGTGAGTTTGGTCGATGGACCAAATGGACCACCCTCTTATTGCCTGCTTTTATTAGTTTCATGCCACAAACGGGTCTTGAACAGGTCTTCATTCTAATGCAGCAGTTAAGTGCATAGGCAACAACCTCTGTGCTCTTAAGCCAAATTCCCCATGTGAATCCTGTGAAATTAGGTTTCCCTTGAAATTTAACAAGCACCATGGTTACACACTCGTTGCTCTCTCATATCCAGGCAAAGTCCCAGACCATCCTTCTGTCTCGTTAGAGGCTTGTTAGCCAGACATATTTCACTGAAACGAAAAATAAGCCTTCCCACAGTCAGGAAAGATAAGCATTGAGAATTGTGGGCAAAGCTATGACCAATCACAGCGTATGCGTGGGGCAATTATTGGGAAAAAGAAATGCACACAGATATGAAAGAAACCGAAAGCTGACATAACCTTTTACGTCTTAACCAAAATGAAGAAAGAGTCTGAAAACAACACTTAGAGCAGCGTAGACACTGTTGGAACAGTATTAAAGACACATGGTCCGTGAGCAGCACAGCTCTCAGGCGCAGCTTGGCTGCCACTCATCTAGAGATACACATCACATCTAGAGAAGTGTTGCCCATTTGTTCCATGTGACACACACACTTCTCAGCAAGAGACAGTAACAACTATCGAAAAAGATCTGTTGATAGTGATATTGACATTATACCAGTAGCATTACATAACTGATACCTTTCACTAACCGTAGACAGTATAACCTGTGTAGGTGATGAAACTGATATACAGCCCACCCCTAGGTGGAGAATTAGATGAGAAAATCCATACCACTCTGTCTGTTAAATATAAGGCTATAATTACCTCTTAGTTAGCTTAGCTTAGTACAAAGATAGGAATTAGATGTAAAAAAAAAAAAACAGGGTGGCACTGTCCAACGGAAACAAGTCCAGCCTGTGACCCAGTGCACCTTTTTGCAGAGTCGTTGCACGAGTCGTTGCCCTGGGCGTTTTATATTTTTTTGTCACCGTATATGTTACCTGACGTGAGAAAGCCAAACATTTCCGTGCATACTCAGTCGCTCTTGATGAGAGCACAGACATCACTGACACTGCGCAGCTCGCAATGTATGTCCACGGTGTTGACGACAATTTTGAAGTGATGGAGGAGTTGCTCACAGTGATTCCAATGCATGGCCAGACCACCGCTCAGGAAATATTCCGCCAGTTGTGTGATGCATGTTCCTTTTTGTGAGCACATATCTGTGTGAAAAGCTCTTCTCCACCATGAATTTTAATAAGTCAAAGTACAGGTCCAAACTTACTGATGAGCATCTTCAAGCCATACTGAGGGTCTCAATTGCTTCCTCCCTCAAGCCAAATGTGGCTCAGCTGTGTAAGAGGAAGCACTGCCAGGTCTCTGGCAGCAAGGAGTAGGTAAGAGAATGTTTTGAAAAAACATTCATGTTCTGAACTGTTATTACTAAAGATTGAGAAGATTGGATCAGTTGTACTTTTTTTGTGGAATATTTGATGCGGACCAGCCTCATCCAGACTCGACCTCCAGCGGCCCCCAGGTAAATTGAGTTTGAGACCCCTGCTTAAGACAGAGCCAGGCTAGCTGTTCCCTGCTGTTTTCAGTATTTGTGCTAAGCTAATTGGCTACTGGCTGTACCTCCATATTTATCATACAGACAGGAGTGATATCAATCTTCTCATCAAACTCTGACAGAAAGCAAATAAGCATATTTCTCAAAATATCAAACTTTTAGTTGGAAAATCTCAAAAGCCCAATCTAAGTTTACTAAACTGATGACACTTTTAATTTTCTCAGACTTGACTAAGCTCCTCCAAAGCCACATAAGACCTTTCTCAACAGTTTTCACCGGATGTACAGCACTCCCCAATGACTACTAAAGTGACATTGACGTCTAAAACGGGTGGGAGGCCCCTTTGATAAAGCTCTCCTGCATCAATGAATTACAGACAGGTGACATTGCAAACCAATTCCATATTTCAAAGGACTGTTCTCTACAGGGATACCATGCTGTGACAGCTCCATACAACGTGCAATCAATATGCCACTGGTGTGCAGGTGACATGTAAGTCAAGGACTAACAGAGAGCATTCACCAGCGTGCACACAGAGCAGTACAGTATGTGCAGTATCTACAGTCATATACATACATTACATGCTAACATAAAAGGTACCATACTGGATACTCACCACCACTTCAGCACTACTGCTGAGACCTTTTCCATAGTCGTCGGTGGCAATAACTTCAAACGTGAAGTAGGACCTGCGCATATTTCGAAACATGATGGCCGACTTGATGATACCCGTGTAGGTCTCAATGACGAAGCTGTCCTGGCCCTCTGCTGTGGGTGGGATAATCAGGCGGTATGCCATCTCACTGTAATTCCCAGTGTCCTTATCGTTGGCCTGTAACACACATTTAGCACACACATAAGTTAAACAGGAAATACATCTAGGTGTTATACTCAAAACAATAACAAAATAAGAGAAAACATTGTGTTATGTAAACAGGCAGCATCCACCAATCATTGTTGGAGCTCTTGCCCACAATGGTGCCTGTTTGAATCCAAGCATTTTTGCACTTCTGGCCACTTCCCAATCAAAGCTAATCAAAAGCTCTAAGCACAGGAAAGGCTAGAAGTGCAATATGCTTGAAAGTCTGAGCAGAAAACACTGGAGGCACCCGTTCCCCAATCCCCCCCCCCCCCACCCATCATGGGACATTGATCTCCCTGTCACGTATCGAACAATCATTCTGCAGCCAGGTGACAAATCAAATCGATTAAGTCTTATCATGACAACAGACCATGAGAACTGCGTGGTTAAATAGGTTTTTTTCTTGAGGGCAGCAGTGACTTTAGTGCATCCATGATGTGTTGCCATGGTGTTAAGTTATGTTATCTAACTATGTCAAAACCATTGATGGACAAGCATGATAACTTTATGTTAAACCACAGCTAGCTAGAGGGGAAAACCACTGACTGAGAGTTGAGCTTTGAGTTCATGTCCTCCTACTATTACACATTGTCATTTGATACATTGTTGTTATTAACATATAAATGGCTGCTTTAAATTTGGGAAATCTATTACATTAATGTAATGACTTTTCAATTAGTTTATTCCCATTTCTTAAATCAAAACGAGAAAATAGTGTGGGGTGGAAAATCCTCAAACACAACATATAATTTATGAGGATCATAATGTGCATGCAGCTTGTCAGACCGCTGTGTCAACCACAGCATGCTCCTATTGACCTCTGAGGCACAAATTCTGACTGTCCACAGAGCTCACACACACAGGCATCAATTTCCAGAGTGCCTGTCTGTAGCAAGTGACACTGATAAATAGGAGCAATCTCTTTTTTTTTCTCTCCAGCTATTGGAAGAGGAGGGGTAAGGGGGAGACATATCCCAATGAAAGGGCTAAATAAATCAGCAGAGTGAGATATCCTCATTGGATAAAGAAAAATGTATCAAATACATGTACCAGCATCATTTATGTAGGGAAAACATTTTAAAAGCGGTTGGGGACACTGGTGGTAAAACTGTCACTGAGTGATGTTCGTTTGCAAGCTACCATAAAACAGCAAGGGGAAAACGTATGGATCTCTGTGGTTTACATTGAAAACTTTAAGCTTCTGCTGGTTGCTTTTTTGCACTGTGTTTAAAACAAGGGGAAAAGCAGTCAAAGAGGGCGCTGAGGAAAAAGGGGACTGTCATTTGGCTTCACATGAATCCAATTACTTACTAATTAAAAAAACAGGGTCAAGTAAGTTCCACAAGGAGCAGGGTGTAATCATGCTATCTGAAATTACACTTGAGCAGCAAATAAAGCGTACCTGTCTGGCACGATGAAGTTCATTTGCGTACATACAAAGGTCTGCCATGATGGGATTATACTACTTTTGACTAAATTCAGAGCATGCCAAATGTTGACAATATTTCTAATGACTATCTCGAGAGAAAAGGGCTCTCAGATTCATTACTAATGAAGTCAAGAACAGACACTTCACACTAGCCATACTGCAAAGTAGCTTTGGCTCTGGGGAAGATTATAGATAGCACTTGACCCATAATTCTACACTTTGGTGTCTACTCCAAGTTAAAGGAAAGACAGGAAAGGGATTCTGAACTGGTCGAGTTGATGAAGCCACTGCACAGTGTTTAGTCGATGTCATATTCATCATTCCAAAAAAGATGATTTTGCTCTACATTCCTTATCTGAAAGCTGCAATGCACTCTCACATGCACACACACAGTCAATCCACAAGTAAGATTTTAAATTGCTACTGACAAGAACAATTTTCACTTCAAATAACGTATTTAGAAGCAATTATATTTAATTGCCAGGTCTATATGTTGCAATTTGCTGAGTGGACATATAAGACGTTTTAACAAGAACCAGCAGGAGGAACGCAGATGTAATAATGAATGTATATTGTCTGCATGCCATTTAGGTTTGCCAGTACTAGGGTCCTGTTATTGTGCATGATGAGTTGCGTGCATGAATACCTTGGGACACGTAAATGGACCTGATCCATTGTTAATGCAATTAGTTATACCTCTGCTTTTCCTGCTATCGTAAGTGAAGATGTCTGATATCAGTTCAGAAGACATTGTTCGATATAAGAATAGCACATGGCATGTCACATGCACTGTACATGTGCTTGGATACACACTTATTACTTTATCTACGTTTGATCTTATCATACACATGAAGACCCATCCGCACAAACCGTCATGTACTGAATAATGGTTCTGTGATATCTGATCAAACCTTGAAGACTTATTGTGTACGGATAAATATACAACACACAAACATTGGCATACGTTGATTTACGTTCATATGCATGTAATGATGAGCTTTTATTAATAGTAATGTTCAAATAATGCCTGTACTAACCTTTTGCCATTCTCCGTTTCTGTTTAAATGTGTTTGGATGATTTTATTACTGTGATAGGTATCTTCTATAATGTCTGCATCTCTTCACTTGCAATCATCTCTCTTGTAAATATATGCAAACCCCATATAAACAGTTGTCAAATGCAGTAAAGAATTATTTACATAGCATTACCAAGTCCTTAATGAATGTTGCTATGTCCTACGAGAGCTTTTAAAAAACGTTAAAGCATAAAGATTAAAGATGGCCTCAGAAAAAGCAACCCCAGAGTTTTCTTTGAGACAATCAATAAAATGAATATAATCCCCTGAACGGCCCCTTTTTACTTTGAGACAGCAACACATTTCTTGAATAGGATTTTGAATAGTGAGAAGTACATGTCCGCCTCATACTTCAATTACAAATGAGACACCCTATGAAGACAAATGTGAAACATAAACCAAACTAATCCTGAAACCTTGACAAATATACAAATCTGTTGCCATGACATATTAAACATTCACACACAAATGCATGACAAAGGTTTGTGTACAAAACCCCAAAGGATTTTATACACTAACACTCACCCACACAAACAGAAAAATAGACGTACAATGTAGTATACAGAAACCTCGTGCTGATAATCGGACCGGATGTCCAGCCATGCCTCTGTGAACATACTGGGATTACACTGCTCAGCTCACTCTTATCCCACCTGCTCTCGGAGAAGGCAGACAGTGGGGAGAGCGAAATTGAGGAAGAGATGTAGCGAGCGATAGTGGGAGGAGATGAAAGTGTGCAGCAAAGAGCAGATTGGAAGAATTCTCCCACCACTGGCTGCAGGGTTAGTGCTGTAGAGGTGGGAGCAGAATCAGGCACGGAGAAAGAAAAAAAAAAAGACAGGAGCTGATGTTTTCTTACCACTATCTTGAGCACGGAGCTGAAGATCTTGCTGTCCTCTGTCACGCCGCCTATATAGAGCTTCCTGGAGAAGACAGGAGGGTGGTCGTTCTCATCCTGCACTTCAATGAACACCTTGGCTGTGTTAGCTGCAAAAAAAAGCAAATGGCACCAGAATGTATTGAAATCATGTGGAAGTCACTCACTTATAAAAATAGATTTATTATCTATATGTGGCATAATATTAGACCTAAAGCGACTTCAGTTCATGTGAAACAATAACTCCAGTGTGTGTACTTCAATGTACCTATTCAAGCATCTGATAACCCAGGTTTGCTGCACACACACTCACAAAATAAGAATTGGGACACACAAGCCCAGAAAGTTTATATCACCACGGACACTAGCTGTTGAATAAACACATCTCTGATGAAAACATCCAACAGGCGTTGATCAAATGTTGCATAATTTAGCCTCAAACCGGTCACGTCAATATCATTTTTTTTCATGGTCATCAGCTGGTCCACAACTTCAAAAGAGAGCTTGAAATAATTTCCCAGAACGTTTTGCCAGTCAGTCATCGCTGAGAACATCACAGTATGTTTTCAGATAAGATCCCGTGGGTTAGCCATCACCAATTTTATTAATAATAAATTCATACTTATTTTTTCTTTGATGGTGATGGCTTGACCACTTTGGAAATCAATTTTATGTATTTTGAAATCGAGGAATCACGTTCAACTAGCTTTGGAAATCTGACTGAAAATAGTTTCTGTGGGAATATTCACTGCAAACAGAAACACTTGGTTACACTTTGACCAAGAGTGGGACTGAGTACATTTAGGAAAACTCTTCTTCATTTAGTAGCAATTTTAAGCTGCAATGAGTATTTGAAGTGGATTTATAACTGCATGCTGGAGAGAAATCAACCCATTCTAATGAAACAGTGTAATAAGATATTTTGGTAAAACTGACAACTTGGAGTCAATAATGAGGAGGATCATTTTGTACATTACAGCAAATATTTTGAAAACCGAGACTGAAGTGTGTTGATGACTTTTCTCTCACTGACCTTGATAAGCAGATCTGGAAAACGACTGAGTCAGTTTGCATTCTGTTTACCAACCACTTACTGAGAACACTCACTCTTTGGGTAAAATATGGATTTGTAAAATAATAATAATGATGATGAAATCTTTCCTTCCAAGCCATTATTTTTAAGTGAGTTCTACATCGCATCATTTATTGGACGAGTTTATTTTTTCACAACTTGACGCACGAAAATACCTCTGGTAAAAGGCTCTGGAAATTTAACAGGCAAGCAATTTGCACATTATTGGGAAAAATAATTTGAAGAGAAGGGGAAAAGAAGAGAAGTCAGAAGAAGCACTTTGAGAGAGAAATGAGGGGGGGGGGGGAAGAGACCATTTGGTATTTTAACAATATATTGGCTGCTTAACTGGCCTTTTTGTGAGGCTTGTGAATTATTCATCCTGTCCCTTTAAAAGAAAACCACACATATACTAAGAATAAACAATTGTCCCACATAATTTGTCACAGTTACACCTATGCAATAAACAGCAATAATATGTACAGCACAGAAAAAAAACTCTTCCAACACTGCAGTTTAGGTAAAAAAAATACGCAGTGTCAAGGACCATTTTTCTTCTGGTGGCATACAAAAATGTAAAGCCATGTCGCATTGGCGCTGAGGATGCACCGGGGGATTTGGACAAACAAAAACACAGCACACCAAATTACAGGCACAAAAGCTGAGTATGTGGCACAAAGGGAGGACTCCAGGGGATGGAAGCCTTTGTAGAAAGTGGCTATATTCCATCCTTAGAGTATCAGGATATAAAAACATAAAAGCAGCCTCCGCCTCCTGTCTCACACTCGCTAACACTCACACACGGATGCATAGGAGGAAGAGGTCCATTAAGGGGAGGGATTGCTGCTCAGGCAGCGTAACCTTGAGTGTTCCCAAGAGTTCATTATCATCATTAACATGTTTAATTAAACCCTATCGTCTCACTCAGGATTATTACATATGTGCATGTACATATGAAAATCAGAATGTACACCTGTGTGCATGTGGAGCTATATGCACTGGTTCCAACTGGGCTGACATATCTATTTGAAAATCTGTCCAGTAAGGCTCTGTTAATTTAAACTCAATAAAGAGAAGACATAAAGTATATTCCCTGTCATGGATTACTGATCTAAGGCACAGTAATACAAGTGGCACTACACACACACATCCAAAAGAGGATGTTAGCTTGTAGATGCCACTGAAGCTCTATGGTCCTCCACTTCACATGTTTCAGATAAGTGATGTGAGTGTGTGTGTGTGTGTGTGTGTGTGTGTGTGTGTGTGTGTGTGTGTGTGTGTGTGTGTGTGAGTATCGTGTACTTGTAATTAGAGACAGGCGGTGCGAGAGGCAGGTAGAGTAGGTCATTGATTATTCATTGGTAGCTCGAATAGATCGGGAGTATGAACCCAACTTGTTGTAAGCACTTCATCTATCATTTCACAAAACTTTTGTCAGTTAACTGTCCAAAAACAAGCCTCATGATATTCCATCAAAGAGAGTGAAGTCTGAAGCTCTCGTTATGCTTCAAAGTAAGTGCTTCTTGGACGATCAAAAAGTGCCTCAAATCTCCTTCCTGACCGTGGATGCGTCAGACAATTACTCTGCGCCTGAAACAACTTTCTGAAACAGACAATCATGCCCACTTTACACAACAATTGACAAGGTATGAGGTAAAATACGTTTGAGCAACTCTCTATAGCTCTCTGCAAGAACTTCCATCACTTTCTTGTGAGTACAAATGAGTGCAAAATCCTGAACGCCTTTGAGAGGAAAACACATGTGCCATTATTCCCATTTGTGTGCACGCAAAAGTTGCATTAACTGAGCATTTGCTATGATTAATGTTTTGTCGCCCACCCTTGTTTTGGGGGATGTCTGGCTAAATTAAAACAAATGGGCTATTCCTGCTAGTTCGACCCTCGCAACAGATTTGGACACACCGTTTTTTAAGGATTTATGAGATGCTGCTTTGAAGGTAGGGACAAATCATGTGTTAAGGTTATTTTTAATTATCACTGACTATGACTGACAAATGAGAGTCAAATGTGTTGATGCGTATATCGCAAAGTTCCACATGTTTATATTCAACTTTTCATAGTGCTAGCAGTCAAGCAGTAATGACTGCGGGTTGAACAGAGGGTGGTCAAATATTATTATTATTGAGAAATAGTTCACACATAAATATAACACAACTGATGATACTGCAACATAGTTTCTCAAATAATACAACATCTCATCTTAGCCTGAATGTAATAAAATGCCAAAATGGTCAGAAAAACAAGCAGACTAGAGAAAATAACCGAATAAAGTGCGTCATAGTCTATTTAGATTCGACTCTATGTTGAACGGACTGTGAAAAATAAACAACCAATTACAGGCTGCAGCAAACCTGCCACCAATTATACAAATGGATCAGTGCAGTGAAGAAAGGCAACAGTGCATAAAGCTATACACACTGTGACAAAATGTTTTCCTGGTTTCGATCCAAATATGCATCCGTGGAGGTAGCAAAAAATAGATTTGAGGTGTAAAAGGTGGATAAGAAAACAGTAATAACCCGGGCAGAATGTGAAAATCAATACACATGTACAAACGTATAATGCAAATTAACTCTACATAACTGCGGCTACACATGGAAATAAATATGAGTGATACAAATAAACTGTGATACAATTTCTACGACTGCATTAAACCATAATCTGTCACGGTGAGGGATTATTCTGATTACATATAAATGCAACACCTGGAATCATATGAAACAGAATTTCATCTTTATTCCAACAACACTGCTCAACCTCCACATTCACCCGTTTCTTTGGATGCTATTTCTTACTTTTAGAAGGCACACGCATGTTGGACATGACAAGCAGCATAGAGTCTGCCTGGACCCGGAGGACATAGCTGGTCACATTTTCATAATCCAGAGGTTTAGCTGTGGAGATGACGCCTGTCCTGTTGTTCACCTGAAAATGACCTAGAAAAAAAACAAAAGTTGGAGTACATGAAACACTGGAACAAAGACAAGAGTGAGACATACAGTAAGTAACAGAATGGATGGAAGCACTGGTTGGATGCAGAGTTTACCTATTGCATATAGTGTTCTAATCAGAGCAAATGCATTCTTGGCACCACGCACCTCTCCATCAATGAGTTGTATTACAATCGAAATGCATTCTTATTCCTTCAAAGACGCTTTTCTGTTCGTGGCAAATGGGTCCTTGTGTAAAACTCAATAAAGCTTTTTTAGTCACTTTTACACAAAGAAGCTGCAACGATGTTCAGTTTAATTATTCAGATGCTGACACAGTTGTAAATCTTAACCAATCAGCTTTTAAATAACAGCAGCACTAAAGAAAAGGCAGTTGTTGCACATCACCTGTTGTTGGACATACAAAAACTGCAAGAACTCTAATGAATGAATTAATTCTCACCTTAAAACGTTTCTCTTTGGAAATGTTTGATATATATTTTTATTTATACTGTTTTAATTATTAATTATTAATTAATTAATTATTAATCTGTGCTCATATTCTAATTATATCTGCCTGGTTGTATTTCCTTTTGTAAAGCACTTTATAACATTGTTAAAATATAGCTATATAAATAAAGTGTATTATTATTATTATTAGAATTATTATAATAGAGGCTGCCTAAATTGCGGATTTTTAAAACATTTTTAAAAACAATTTTCAATCGACTGTTCATTTGGAGCACTGACAAAGAAAATATAACAGAAATACATCTGACGGATATTGTACCCTTTCACTGGCATGGACAGGTTTTACATTATTGACAGCTCCCTACTACACTCTCCGGTATGTCTCATACTTTTGTCTTAAACACCTGAGCTAACCTCGCACCAGTCTGGTCTTCTCTTCTCTTCCCTTTCCCAAAGTGCAATTAAGCTTTCTCAGACTTTGAGTGTGAAAAGCAGTCTACAGCGGCAAGTATGTCAAAACTGTCTACTTCTATGCCTATGACCTGAATCCTGCAATGTTCAAAATAATCTGGCATCTTTTCCAGGAATATTTTAAAATCTGCATCTTCTGAAGTGAGTAAAACCACATATTATTTAGCAGTTTTCTTTACTGTGATGGTTTGTGCACATCTGCCGTTATCAGATACTCTCTGGGCCTCTATCCTCGAGATTCATTTAATTTATCAGGGTGTCCCGTTCCTTTGTTATAATTTGAGTGAGTGTGTTTGGTAGGAGTGTTAGGAAACAAATGATCGTAATGAAACATGTGTAGACTTGATTGACTACACGGTAAATGATCTGTAGTACATACCTAATTCATTTCCTGCAACAATGGAGTAGAAGATGGTTTGATTGATAGCAGCAGCTAGAATAGTCCCCACCCGTTTGCCTAATGGAGCCAGCTCACTAACCAGAGGAAACCTGGAAAGACAAAGAACACAAATCATTGAGACTTGAGGGATCAATTAAGCTGCACATTCCAATATCACAGATACAGTATAAACAAGGTTAAGATTAATACAAAGGTCTTCGTAGAACATACGGTATAGCTACGCACAAAAAAATACAATCCTTGGAATAAATTCAAGCTCATTAAGTCTGGAAGGATTTCAATCATTGAATTCTCACTTAGTAAAAACAATAATTCTTTCCTCAGAAGAATTCACTGTTTGAATGAGTCGATTGCATATTTTTCAAATCTGCTCTGATTTATATAAACATTAAGAAAATAATAAATAATAACAATGATTTTGTTTTTCTTTGATCTTCTTATTGTCATTTCTTGCAGTAGTTTTACCGTTCACTTTAACTTCACTCCAGTCTCCAGATAACAATACAGAACATTGTTTTTCCTTATCGGGTTCATGAATAAATAAAAGATTTTCCTCTAGTGAGCACAATGTAGTTTTGGAAAAAATATGACTCGTAAATAAATAATCCACAATTGCTTGGATCGATGCCAGATGGGCCCACATACCCAATAATAACTACTTAGAACACTTGAAAGACTAATGCTGGCTTTGTATCTGAGCATGGCAGTGCTGAGTTATGGTGCAAAGCTCCCATTCTTGCACCCAGCCTTTGCTTCGATCCTCAACTATGGTCAGGAGCTTTTGGGTGGTGACCGCAAGAATGCGATTGAAGATTCAAGCAGCTGAGATGAGGTTTCTAGGCAGGGTGGCTGGTCTCACTCTAAGTGATGGAGTGTGGAGTTCAGCGGTTCAAAGAAACCTCTGTATCAAACTGCTGCTTCTTTGACTGGGGGGGGGGCTTTCCTGAGAGTGCTGGGGCTCTCACCAGGAGGGAGCTTGAAGAAGTTGTTTGGATAAAGCAGGTTTGAGCTGCTCTGCTAGTACAAATGTGGCTTAAACCCTGACCAGGACAAGCCGCTTAATGATCGAAAAAAACATAGAAATACAGATTATCTTTGTATAAATCAGCAACTGCTTTTATATTTTCTAGCCTGCTCTTATTTCATTTATTAATTAAGTTTAATACATGATGTTCTTTAAACAAAGACCTTGTCACCCACAATCTAACTTCCACACAGACTATTTTATTATCAGATTAAAACCAAAAATAAAATAAAAGATTTGATAGTAAATGCAGCAGAAATTGTTATGTGATGCTAATGCTTGACTATCAGACGTACAAGTGGATAATAATATCAGGCAGATATGATTGTCACTACTCTCCACAGGATTTACTGCCACCATAAATAGCAGGTTACCGTGGCTTGGCGGTGTGTCGGTGAGGGCTGATTTAAGCTGATAATGTCATCTCACTGTGACACCCTTCTTGTGATACTGCGACTGCTTTCTCACTTATTCTCTCATCTCTGCGTATAAGGTGTGTGTTTGTGCATGCATGGTGGTATCTTCTTTTGCAGTTTTCATTTAAAGTTTGACTATTATTCACAGCAGCAGGAAGGAATCTGTGACAACGACGTGGGAGTAATACTCAAACCATAATCTGTGACAGTCAGATTCTATTATACAGTCAATGTCAGTGTTACGGGGTATTTTTGGGAGAAAACGCTATCTTGGCAGATTGAGTTACAAAACATGGAGTGGAGGCGATTTGATGCCTTTAGTCCATGTTTATACTCATTTAATTCAATGCTTTCCCTTCTCTAGTCTTTACTGACCCCACAGTTTCAACACATTTCACCACATGAACAACACAATTGTCCAAAAAAGGAAAATGCGGTCAGCCAAAGTTTCCCTTCAAGGTTGATTGTTATTTTATAGAGCAACGCCCCCTTATATGTTCACAGTTGTGGGAGGGTTTTACAAGGAAAGGGTAAAGATAGAGGGTGGGAAGAACTTAATTCCCACAGAAACAGAGAAGTGAAAGGATAAGATGATGTCGAGGTAATAAATGAAACTGTCTTTGCTGTTCACTGGAGTAAAACAACACACTCAGTAACCTTTTAGACAGTCGGCAGTTATAACCGTCACCGTAGAATATGTGTTTATCGCCCACAAAGTCACAGAGGCAAACAAAAGCGAAAACAGTACGCTCTTCAAGGACATTAGAAGAAAAAAAGATTGTGGGAGCAACAGTTACCGTCTCTGGAGACAAACAATCCATAAGGACATCTAGGGTTGAGAAGAATTCTGGAAAAATTCGAGCCATTCTCTTGGACATCCTGAGAGATAATATTGTTGAGAGTGTGCTGCAGTGGACCTAACTTAATGTGCTCACAAAGCCTTTCCTGGAAAAATACAGTGCTATTATTGCCATTGTTTTTTGGATAATACTAAATGACTTCTGATCAATTTCCCTCTAGGTGTACTGTTGGCCTGTCACTGAATAATTGCTGTCTCTGTGGTATCCAGGAGCAATAAGCCACACCATGCCCTACAATGATGGGAACCAATTCATTAATGTGACCTTCATATAAAGTAGATTACCCATTTGGCTCAGCAACAGGCCGATGAAAACACACAGGGAAGCCCTTGAACAATGTGAGCACAGTGTGCAGCACAGCATGTGCCTCTAAATCAGTCACATAAATGTGCCATTCATTGGAACAATGGTTGTCACTAAATGCATGTGCCTTCACATTTAATACACTTTTCAGCCATCCAATATCTGTACTGGAGATTAACAGCCCAGAGGTGGGGGTGACATTGGCCAGATGAGACACACACTAACCACTCTGTAGCAGCTAAGCGGCTGCGGTTGACACTAATGCAAGTGTATGAAACGGGTTTTTGAGCACAGATTCAACTGGTGTATGATTATAAGTACC
This sequence comes from Cottoperca gobio, assembly GCF_900634415.1. Lineage (NCBI taxonomy): Eukaryota > Metazoa > Chordata > Actinopteri > Perciformes > Bovichtidae > Cottoperca > Cottoperca gobio. The sequence goes on along the minus strand of NC_041369.1, from coordinate 15,754,615 downwards.
TGCTGTATAGTCCCCTGCTCAGCACCTTTTGATATTACTTTAAGTGGTTGCTGCAATTTTGACACAAGAAATACAAATATCAGGGTGGATGATGTGATGAGGTACACTTTTATCAGATTAGTTTTCTTTATCATATCAAACAATTATGCAAGAAATCATCTAGCATTACTATTACCTGCTGTACCTGCTTGTAGGGTACTTAACATGTATCCACCAATTAATGCGAAGGCCAGGTAGTGTCAGCCTAATGTGAGTGAAGCAGATCTTTCTGCTCACCCCATTCTCGGCAGCAACAAGAAAAACTAATTTGGACCTCAGTGTGGAGCCTGAGTGAAGCTGAGGTGGAAGCAAGAACAAACCACCTCGGCTGAGGTTTATAGGTGGAAATACCCTCGATTCACGTCACCACTTTTTGAGCCTTGCTGTGTTGTTAATGAAGTGGTCAGAAGAATGTTTCCAGCTCAATTCACAAACTCGGTTAACTGCACAAACGTGAGTAGCTCTTTTCAATCTGATTAACACCACCTGTTTATGAGGAGGTTTACACTCATGAGATTTAATCATTAGCATACTCGATGCATACGAACTGCTCTATAGGGTGAATGGAGCGGAACAAGTCACCCATTCACAAAAATGTTAGCGGAGAGTAAAAAGAAGAACTTCGCACCTTCAGCAGGTGAAACATAGCACATGTAGTGAATAGATTGACAGGAAGTTGAACGTTTATATGGCTTGGATGAAAGGAAGTCAAGGGGATGGGACAATCTCGGAGATGGATGACAGAATATTATCACCTAGACGTGCTTGCGAAACTGAGGTAGGTGTCGGAGTGAGATCATTTTCCTACTGTTGTTGACCTGCCGAAATATGGTGATACAATAATTTAATCAACAAGGAAAGAAAAACACATCTGTAACATATTTAAACTCTAAATTCCATCAGAGTAAAGCGTTATAAGACTAAGTGATTTCCCTTAAGGAGAAAGGTAGACTGTGTGTACGTGACTCGTACAACAGGGATGGACCTCTCGTCGATTACATTTGTACTTGTGAATGTACGTCTCTCTACATTTTACATAATATATAAAAACACGATGTTTTCTTGAAGTGTTCAGCTTTGATGGTTGCTCCTTTGGTTAGACTCTGGTCAGGATAACCTGTTCTCACCCATTCATAGATTTCTTCTCGTATTGTTCTTTGAGTGTGAGTGGGATTTGAAAGGCTGTGAGAAGCTCGCACCGGGCTGCATGGGGTGATTGCCAGGAAGAGGCAGAGCTGACATGTTATCACTTCCCTACAAAGTGGCTCTGCCTGAGGGTTGTAAGCTGCTGAGAAATGCCAGGGGGGGGTGTGAAGGTGTATGAAGTGTGCAGATTAGTATTAAGGTGTCCACAAGTACAAGGAAAAGATGACAGGATGGTTAGATACAGTAGATACATATATGTATACAGACAGATAGAAGGGCAGACTGAAGGTAAAAATAGAGAGAAATATGTACTGTGTAACATCTACACAATCTAAACAGCTACTTGCACACGAGCACTCTAATAATATCCGTTAATTAAATGGGGGGGAGCTGACTGATATACTGACACTTGATGATACCAGAAGGTAAATAAGTTGTGTATTTCAGAGTAAAGCAGTAGGCAAATTCAAAGAGTCAATTATGCATAATGCAATACCACGTACTACTGAGCGGGGCCAAAGCCACTTTTCAATCCTTTCATATTCAGATGAGCAAAAATCCCATCCAGAGAGAGCGAGATAAAGAGAAGGGGAAGATGCTGACATGTCTACAGGCAGCAGCAGAGAGTCCTGGTGTCAACATGAGAGAGGGTGAATGACACGCCACTGAGAAGCGCGGGCGGCACACAGGTGTCAGTGAGCACTCTGCCCCAGGGCCAATGGCGGAGTGATGCTTACGAGACAAGGCAGAGGCGTATAAACCTTGTCGTGCGCTACAGGGGCCTCTGTTACCATGTCGACTCTCTCTCTACCTCGCTTTCCCTCTCTATTCATGCATTGCATCACTGAGTGAACAAGCGGCGATGGACACGCCGGAAGATACAAGGAGCGATCTCGCTGTGTGCAAATCTCTGCTAAAGTTAATGTTCTTCTGGTGGATGTGTAGTTGCAGTGTACAAAAGGCAGACATGAGTCTAAACTGTAATGTAGTCACTAGCGAACATCATAACATTGTGCGGATGCCAGTAAATATGCATTGCAAAAGTGTTGCAGCATGTTTCTGCCTGACTGATGGTGGTATTACGATCACATTTCGTTCAGCAATTATGAATCAGCCTAATTCGATGACCGTTGAGGTGGATCTGTGCTTGAGAGTCTGTGAGTTAGGTGTTAAGTCATCCTGGTGTTAACTTGTTTGTTCCTGCCTGGAAGCTAATTGGGAAAGTGACAAACAGAGACTCCTCTGACTTGCAATAAATTACACATAGGGAATGCATTTCAGTTTCTCCTCGAACATACTCAGAGGAAAAGAAAAAAAAACATTGCCGTGAATCCAGAGCTCATGTTCTTTATTAAAACCACAGTTCTAAGTGATTTTGACAGCCAAGGCAAAGTCAGTTCAGTCACACATCATGATTTTCACAGGAAATAGCCTTTTAACCTGAATGTTATTATGGCTTTTCAAAATTCATTAGCTTAAATTCAAAGTGACTGGCTGAAGTACTGCATTTAATCAAAATCTCCCAGTTCCAGATGTTGGAGACTGCATTGTAATGGAACAATCTAAGCCAACCTCTGTAAATACTGCATCTTGCGTACAGCTGTTTCAAAATTGTAAATCTGCTCGATGGGAAAACTACAGATATTACTTTCATACCATGCAACTGAGTCCTATATTTATGTGCTAAATGTCATTCTCTGCCCAATGTATTTTCCTTTTTTCCCAACATTGCAGTCCACCACCCCTCATTTAATGTAATATATTATTTCTAGAGTTTGAGCTGTGGTGTGTTATTGACTGAATAGTGAACTTTAAATATTATACGGTATGTTTGGCGAGATCAAAGTGAGACAGAGAAGTGGAGGTGGAAGAGGTGACCGAGAAACTGAAACCACTCAAGATATTCAAAAGGTAAAGGATAATAGTTCAGGGTCTAATAGCTAGGGTATAAAAGAGCTTTTTAATTAGTCAAGAATCAATGTTCTACCTAGAATACACAATATACTACTGCCATTGTGCAAACAAAAAACACCCAACTGTAAACGCAACATCCATGATTACAAAGTGGAATAAAGGTTACTGCATTAGCGGTGAACAGAAAGAACAGATTAAATTGCATTAACCCTTTATAAAAGGATGCGTGAGCACAAACCCTCCATAAGAGCTCTTTGCTGCCCACTAAAATACAAAACTGCCATTGAAACATACAAAATCAATATATATTATAATACAGTGTAAAGTGTGATGGGAGATGAAAAATCAAATCAAAAGGTTTTTACTGCATTCACGATAAATGGAAAGCTCTTTTTTATGGCGCCAGTGTATTTGTTTTGAGCATCTGTGAGTGAAAAAAAGATGAGGGGAAAATCTTTCCGTTGTTGAGTTTTTCAAATGTATTGTGGTGGAGCAGGCCAGCCGTTGGGAATTATGGACAGGGGGACATTGTCCCAATTTCAAAATCATTCTCCTTTAAATTCTTTTATAAAATTGGAATTTGTGTCATGCATTAAGTATAAATGTGTCCTTCAAGCTTCCCAGCATTGCACAGCTTATGCTAAATATGAAAGCCCTGCAGCTTTCAAACACAACATTATCCCTAGCTACTTCAATTCAAAACTATTATTACACGTTTTTATCTATACCAAATCGAGGCTTCCTCAAATCCCTCAAATGATGTACAAATGAACAATTCATCACCTCCTTCCAGCAAATGCTCTTTCAGTTGTAAACCAAATTCAACACTAGCAGACATTAGCACATAATGTTTATGAGCTGCTGACTCACAATTGCTAAGAGGATTTTGTTAAAAATGCTCTGGTGCTGACACACAGCTCTGAAATCCAACACCTCTGACATTAAGTAATGCTTCAGCAAGTATGAAACCGTAGTGTTCTATAAATCAAGGAAACATGTTTACAGCACTTCGCCTGATGATGTTCCATGTTCCTCCTTGGCTATTCCACTGATCACTTATCTTGCCACAGCAGACCAGACTTTCTTTTGTATTCACAGTGAGCCATTTTTCTGAGTTCCACGAGAAAGAAAGAGGCTTTAATCAAAAATATCTTCTGGAGGGCAACATTAGCAAAGCTGGAGAAGCAACATTTGCTGTGCAGCCAGACAGTGGTACCACTCTGTGCCAGCTTAGCCATGTCAGCCCACAGGACATCACTTCACATTTCATCCACTGTGTTATTTAGTAGACAAGAGGAGACCTGGCCAGCGAATGTATGGACGCTGGTGGATGAGTGTGTTGTCCAAACTGGCCCAGCCATTGTGTCTTGCAATGTGATATCACACAGCGCGATGTAGGTACTGATGCCATCCTGCATGTGTTACTGCCAAATTACTGCTCCAGCACAAATGATCTATTTCACCAACTCCTGACCCACAGAAAGGCATTAGTACCATGATGGGAAGGATTGGGAACTTGTGAGCCAACATGTCATCGAGGTGGTTGTATGATTACAGAGAAGGTTGTGCGACTATTAAAAATACCATGCCTTTACAATTGTGTCAAGTCAGATATATCGAAGCTTTCAGAAAGATTTGAAAAAAGTCATAATTATGACTTGGATGTGGAAGTGACTGCTATCTAAAATTCGGAATCTCATAATAACGATAACTCCGATATGATATAACAGTGGCAATAGGTTGAGTTGTGCTTCCCCAAACCATTTCCCTTTTACCTTTACTTGGTCATTAGGCGATGTTCATAGTCTAGTGACTAGACTCTAGTCATTAGAACTACATGTCTGCCATATTGCTTCATGAGATTGGCTTTGTGCTTGATTGCCATCAAGTGTATAAATAATTGTGTGTTGGGTGCTTAGTCCGTACGGGGACTTAAACCCTATGGACTGAGCAAATGCCGCCCTATTTACATTTAGTGTTAATGTTATCAATTTACTTTACTTTAGTATGTTCCTTTCAATCCCCTTCTGTGTTCAGTGTCTGGCCGGACAGGTACACATGTTCCCCTTCTCTCAGTTCATTATCATACCTGTAGCTCAAATTGCTGATTTGAATATCAACTCATTCATAAGAGGTCAGAGAGAGTTGCATTATTTTCCCCTCTTAAATGTTAAATGTGTTTGAGTAAAGTGATGTCTTTTTTCATCATGGACATTGAAATGTGTGTAAATAAAACCTTTAAATTGCACTTGTCCCTTCACATTTCCTCTGTTGTGTTGCTCAGCACTCCTTGTCATTTCAAATTAGTGAAATTATAGAGGAAAGATGTCCTCAAAAATTAAGCACCGGTGAGAGCAGGCACATCCGATGCAGGAGGAGCACCAAAGGCTACACAACATCTCATGCAATAATGTCCCGCTCACCGTCAGTGATAATGAATAATGTTACTGCTGACCCTTCCAGCTGGAAACAGCTGTTCAAACACTTCAAAAATGCAAATACAAAAACATAATTACTCAATCAGCAGCATACTCCGCTTTAGATAGTTTGGATTGGATAGTCTTTAATGTACCCGAGGGGAAATTTGTTTCGCAAACAGCAATCAACAGAACACATCATACAATAAATAAACAGCATATATAAATAGATACAAAATACAGTAGATCATAATAAATTGCAATGAGTTATAAAAGCACCAACAGTCCATCAGTCCTTTGTCAAAGTGTGTGTGCAATAGCAACCAGGCCTATCGCTTTGTTAAGAACCCAACAGCTGAGGGAACAAATTATCTCAGATATCAGTTTGATTAGGCCCTCCTGGAGAAAGTGTACCTCTTCCCTGATGGCAGGAGTCAAAACTCTGCATGAAGAGGATGTTGAGGGTCCACCAGAATGGCCTTTGCCCTCTGAGTGGCTCGAACTTGATAAACATGGCCAAGTTCATTTGACTTTGTGCCAATGGTCTTTTGGCAAAGAACAAATAATCCCAGCCTATTTTTGTCAACCATGCAACAAATCATAGTGAGCCATCAAAGTGACTCAATGAAAGATAAATAAAGCACTTCATCAGTATACGCCAACTTTAAAACCCCACAGCTTTTTAAAGAAAAACAGTCTCTGGTTAACTATCTCCACCGCTAAGCATCTCTTTTGTATGAGAGACATTAAGTTGCTCCGTAAGAGTCAACACACCATTTGATAAAAATTGTCCAAGGCTGGACCATGACCCACCTCATGTTCCTGCAGGAGGCTGACAATCACCTAATCAGCCACACACTTGGTCTGCAACCAACATACTCTTTATGGTAACTGGTCATTTTCTGGAAAGTTAGCCTTTAATAATATAGGTCATATTGCTTTTCTTCCCTGGCATTCAGCCCCGACCTTTAGCTGATATGTTGGATGTGGGCAATGAGTTTGACTTGGCGTCTCTTAGACCGCCGAGTGATGCCCCCCTACTTAGCAGAGACAAGTGAAAGGTCAGTGCACTCCTGGTGCTTAGAGATTCAAGACTCAAGGTAACAGATACAAACCTGAAGCTGAAAATCAATCATGCCCTTCAGAAGTATGAAAACACTCCACACTTAGAGCTGTGATTCCGAGGTGGAAGGATACAATGATAGATGGATAGATAAACTGAAAGAAATAGAGAGGGCCGAGGTGGCTTTTTTTTAAATGTATGTTTTCAGCGAGCCATGACGACAGTGTGTGGGAGAGCACACTGTAGAGTTTACAGCCAACCCTTTAAATACCTGGCAATGAGCATAGATGAGGAGGCTGTGAGCACCTCCATCACTTGTGTACATGTCTGGCAAGACAACAGTTGCAAAAAGGTGCCAATAAAAGAGCTGTATGCTATGAAAGCATGTCATCTGCTTAATTATGTGAGAATTACAGCCTTGTCTGAATTGGAAATGAGATATGGATGGATTTGTTTTCTCTATAAATGATAAATGCTATGCTCCTCCAGATGTCTGGAAGGGTTGATGGAGGGCACATAGTTGAGTTGTTGTTGTTGTTGTCTTCCCTTTAATTCCTCTAAAATGAGCAACAATGTTTTTTTCTTTCATTTGATGAGTGATTTAGTGCTTTTTGATGACTGGCTAATGGTTGTGGAGTCCAGTGTGGCTGATATTTCAAGCTACAGGGTATGTCTACTTCAGGTACTGTGCAGCCATTTGTGAGTCAGACCGCTGAGAACATTAAATCAATGGTCACACTGTGGTCAGGCATCCGCAAAAAAGAATTACACAGGCAAGTCTCCATGGACTGTAAACATCAAGAAAAGTGCAGGAAGGAGAAATGCTGTATAATATCTCAACGTTTGAGCTATTACCACTGACATCCACATTCATGGCCAGAGTAACAATGTCTAATGGAGAAATAGTAAAAAGCTATGGCTAAAGGCTGAGAAGAGTTTTATCTCTATTCCATACAAAAACATACACCTTAAGATTGTTTTTTTTTAATGTGCATGTGTATGGATGCACGCATGCAGGAGCAAAGAAAATGCCTACACAGTAAATGTAGCATACTGCTGCTAATTGTGGAATTAGAGGGACGGCAAGCATAAGTAGTGACAGCCATGTTGTTTATTTTAATAATACTCAATGTTGACACTGTTTACTATGTTAACAGTATAACTAAGAACATGACTCAGTAATGGGCTTTGTTGCTGTTCTCAAGATTGCCTGACTGCATATTAATGAGACAGGTATGGCACAACGTCTGCAGTCTGCCACTACAGTGAACTAAATAATGGTGTGACATTTCACTCCCAAATGATATCCTCTTTGATCACTAAAAAAAAAACTACTTCGGAAATATGATACATGCAAACACCTACCTCTTTTTAGGTTATTGAACAGTTATACATAACTAATGACAATTAACTTACACTGAGCACAAAGCTTACACCAATCAGGTGACAGAGAGATGCACACATCCGAGTGTGAGCACAGGCACACAGAATCACACACACACACACACACACACACACACACACCCACACAGAAACAAATTCACCCCCTCTCTGAGGAGAAATAAAGGGCTACTGACTGTACAGTGAGGAGAGAAGCAAAGGGAAGACAAAGTGAGAAAGAAACTGACAGAGAGAGATATAAACTGAGAGAATAAACTCTGGGGACATGGGGGCTTGGAGGGGTGGGGGGTGTTAAAGAAAGAGGAGAGCAGAAAGACACACTCAGGAACGGTGAGGCAAAAGTCTCATGTGATTTAGAGGAGATTTAGAAGGGGAAGTGCTGCGGGGGAGATCAGCAGCACGGAAAACTGCTCAGACCACAGGTTTGCAACATCGGGGCCAGAGAAGTAGCCTCAGTACAAGAGGGGGGAATTCACATAGAGGCACCAATGTTCCAATGTTAGATAGCGGCTTACTCCTCCTCATTTCTAGCCACACAGAGAGAGGACATAAATATTAATTCTCTTCCCATGTGCCCAGTGCTAAAGACATCCCCAAAGGGTTGTGTCTGTGAGTTCCATGTAAATTAGCAATTCACAGTGGTTTAATGATAGGGAAATGTCTCCCCACCACCAAAGAAAAGTCCAAAAATGTAATATATTTGTTCACACACATTAGCTATAATGAATTCAGATTTTCAATATGAAATGAATAAGCCCTTAAAAATGCAATTAAATAATTACAAAATGAGTTAAAGCTGCATTAAGTGATTTTTTTTACTCATAGTTGGTAGGCCTGCATGATTAATCATGATTAAGTCACAATTGCAATGCATACATCTATGTAACCTCTTTCATGCATGACCACAGTCCTGCTGTAAAACAAATTAATAGGTAGATTTGCTCTAAATGTATCCCTTGGTTATATTAAAAAATGACATATGACTAACTCTGCACACCCAAGATAAGGCAAGTGTTTTAGGATAGCATCTTTTAACAGCAAGGCAATTCAAAGTGCTTTAAGACAGAAAAGCATTCGGAAAAGACATCAAAGAAACACAAGGCAACAGAACAAGACACATAAAAAGGATTTCTTTAAAAGAGTAACGCAACATAAAGATAAAAATAAGCTACAATTGAGAAAGACAAATCAAACAGTAGAATGAAGATGGCAGTGCAGTGCAAGGTATGAATAAATCAGCCCACATTTAACTCAACAAGGTTCAGTGGCAAACAGAAAAGTTTTAATCCGCAATTTGAAAGAACTGAGAGTTGGAGAAAATCTCAAGATTTCTGGCTGTTTGTTCCAGATATGTGGTGCTTAACAACTGAATGCTGCTTTTCAGTGTTTAGTTTTGACTCTAGGGACAGTAGGGGTGTCCCCAACTAAGAATACACATAATCAAATCTGATTGGTCAAGTCTTGCCTATCATCGACTGATCGTTAAATCATGGTTTGTTTGTTTTTGCTCATTGATCCCCCCTCTGTTTAAGCCTTATGTATTTAAAGACAAATATCAAAATCAACAACATTATTGGCAGATATATATGAGTATTGCTGAGCTGTTGTTTTAGAACCTCTCTCTTGGTTGTGTGTAGGGTTTGTGTGTGTGTGTGTGGAAGTGCGGCGCTGCCAGTAGTACTGAAGTGGAGTGGTTTGTTAGACTGCTTGGCTTTTGGAGGATGTAAATAAAACTCTGCTCTAATTCTATTTTCCCCCATTGTAACAATCCACAGGCGGAAGGGAAACGACACGGGACAGTCAACGAGGGAAAAAGAGAGAAGACGCAAACAGCTGTTTCTACATGCCTCCCCCTGCGGATTTTGACAGCGATATCGTTCCCCGGTGTCACCTCCACGCCTGACGTGCCTGGAACACCTAGGGAGGCGCTCAGGTGGCATCCTTACTAGATGCCTGAACCACCTCAACTGGTTCCTTTCAACGTACAGGAGCAGCGGCTCTACTCCGAGTCTCTCACAGATGGCTGAGCTTCTCACCCCTATCTCTAAGGGAGACACCAGCCACCCGCCTGAGAAAACCCATTTTGGCCGCTTGTACCCGCGATCTCGTTCTGGTGTTTAATAATAAAGCTACATTATTGCATTATTTGCCAATTTAAACATTTCTCAGACAGGGCTGCGGACAGACTGTATCTACTGTGTTTGTTAAAAACACATACATACTTAAAGCAGATGAGGATGATGCTATCAAGGCCCTGGAAACTACCAGAAACACCTCGTTTTTGATACAATTCTGTAGTTATTTGGGAGGCTGAAGTTTAGGCAGGTGATGCTATACTGGGTTGCTATAAAAATGGTGTCAGAAAAATATAATATACACTTATGATCACGAGTCACAGTTTCTTGGGTTTCTGTTCATAGAAAAAAAGAATAATGTAATACATACTTAAATCCAAGTCCCCCCCCCTATGAATCGTGAGAGAAAATTGTAATATTAAGTCTGAGTAAGAATATTGTGCTTCTTATTTTTGACAAAATCATGCAGCCCTGCTAGGTGCAGAAAGACTTTCAAAGAAACTCAAAGAAACCCCGATGGGAGCAATAATATACCGTTGGCTTATCGACTTAACCCTCACATTTGTTTTTTTTACAACGAGCCTAATGTGTGTAAAGCTCTATAGTTGTTTGAGACTTCTCTGTAGGTTCAGTTTTAAAACATTATTTTGAATTTTGAACGTACTAATTTGCACTATTTCTACAGGAACAACACAAGGTGGCAACATGCTGCTCCAGTGGAAACTACGGTATGAGCCATTTATTTTAGCCAACAATGACTAGGAGCCCATCATCTCCCTCTGACAGATGGAAGGGCCCAGCCATAAAGCAGGAGCAGAAATCATTAAGTCAGCCAAAGCCCTGCAGAGTTGTTTTAATTGTGTGCTCTGGAACTTTAGGCATAGCTTACCTGATTGCTGCCATAACTAACTGCCTTTACAGAGACAGATGAGATCTTCTGTGGACGTTTAGAGAGTGATTTGTGTTCAGAAGGTACCTCAGGGAGAGGACGATGGGGAGAGATAGAGGGTTGAGGAATGATGAGCAGATTGGACGCTCTCCGCTGGAGAGAGGCTTGTCCAGCAGGAGAGGCTCGAGCACCTGGTCAATGCTTTCATGACTCACAATTTACAGCAGGCCTGCCACTGCGTATGGTTGGCACTGTCAATATGACACCCTACAGAGGTCTGTGCCTATGGTCCCGACCTTCTGTGTGTGTGTCAGACAGAGCACTCATTCAAAGTGTAATCAATGGCCTTTCAAAGGCTATGCCGCTGTGCCTGTGTATCAATCACTGAATAAAGCTGAGCAACGGGAGAACGTGAGCGCACACACAAAGTGCTACATTACAAAAGATGTATGCAATGGACACGCACTCATCACGACAGTACCCAGAAATACTGACGCACAGTTAACCAGGCACACATTCACACAAAGGTGAAGTGAGGTGTGCACAAACAAAGACACACACCTCCACTTGATGTGTTGACAGGGTTACGGTTAGGGCAGGATTGACATTGCTGTCTTATACATAAAAGGCGTATCAAATTCTATTACAGAAGAAAGTCTGCCAACACTTAGGAAATCAGTTCGGAAATCAATCCACTTAAAACAAGCGGTTTTTTAAGCTCCCAGAGACTGCATTGTGCCAGGCAACTTTGCCATCAGGCCATAAAGCTTCACAGTCTGCCTAGAATCTCCAGAGCAGTGCAGACAGGTACCGACTGCAGCACAACAAAATAGACAGCAAATCCTAACGCTACTACTCACTCATCATTGAAGATTGTTCAAAGGAGCTACAGCTGGAGTGTTAATTATCCATGTTTGCTTTTAATTATAAATGACTTCTTGGCCTCCTCTTGAGTCGAGAGTACCATCAGCATAAACAAACTCCACCTAGCCCTGGCCTAGTACAGCCATATATCGCATGTTTTAGTAGCCAGTCACCTAAAAGCACCGTAGATTATGTTTCCTCCTCCTGCATCTCTCTTAGCCAGTTTAACGGTCTAAACACTTAATCTTGTCAAAAGAGACTCTTAATAAACTCAGAGGGGAAGCCCGGCTTTACCCTCAGAGAGAAACCCATGTAGTTTACAGCATCTAACCCGAAGCTCTAATGCATATTCATACTCGAAACTCATTAATCAGTCATGCATGGAAAAGACAGCGTGATAAAGACACAGACGCAGAATCAAAACTGGTGCCACTGGGTGAGCACAGTTTCTTTCCGTGGAAAGATATTACAAAATAATAAATGTATGAAGAACAGGTACGTCACAGCCATCCACGGTAGTTCAAGGTAGACTATGAGATACACCTAGTGATTACATATGAATCAAAGTAAAACAGAAGCTGAATGCAAGATGTGACCACAGATGTAAATGTGTGTCAAGGTGTCTTTTTTAAGAGACTTTGTCCACTCCCTCCAGCCTTTGTCACCGTCTCTCGCTGTCTGGCACTACAGCCTGAGCCGCTCTTTGATGTGTGAATTTACAGGCAGAGGCAGTTGCATCAACAGTTTGTCAAGGAGACGTACCTGTACTCTTCCTGAGTAAAGATTGGGATGCGGGAAGGCTGAAGAACAGTGATCTCCACCATTGTACTGTTAGTCTTCACCGGCTCCCCATCATCATAGGCTATCAGAAACAGCTGCAGCGGGCAGAAGAGCAAACATAAGCAACAGACACATGCAAATGCAATGCACTACATTATTATTATTTTTCACCATACTTCTACTCACTACACAACTAATTCCCTTTCTGAGGTGGTCAGGCATTTTTCATAGACATGTTCTGCATCCTAATAAAGAAACACTGGCAAAATAGGACCTGGGGAGCAGCCTGTAAAGCTCCCAGAGAGCGAGTATGAATGTATTGATCTACATTCATAGACTGTAGAGAATTGAGCCTGGGGAAGCAGGGGGGATCGGGGGGCAGAGAGGGAGAGATAGGCAGAAGGACAATAAACAAAGACACATTTTAAAAGAAACTAATAAAGGGAAAAAACTGAGGATAGATGTAGCCAGACAACATGGGAGTGTGAGTGGCACGTCCGCATTAGGACCTAATATCCTGAAGCACCTGCTCCACTTTTCACAACTAGAGCTAGAGCTCTGGGGAGGGGATTTGTTTAATCGATAAGAAAACCCAATATCACTGCTCACAGACACAAGAAAAGCAATGACATGACCACTGGGACAGTAATAATGCCCCAAAACTGTTCTTCGATTTTAAAGAGTCAATGTGCAAATTTCTGAAAGGCTGATCTTCACTGCAACTTATAGCACACTAAAACATGCAAGGAAGAGCACTAAACATCGACTAAGTATAAAGTGTCTGTGCTGTGGAAAAGAAAGAAATAGGATGAGATGTAATTGATGATTATACTACTAATAAAATCAATTATACTGGTGATAGCCACCATTATAATCCCAATCCTCGTTAACTCATATCAAATGTTGAAAGCTAATATAATATAATATAAAGCTAATATAAGATTGATCTACACTTTTCTTAAAAACAGTTTAACATTTGCTTTTGTATTCAAGTCTAGCAAAAAGTCGTACTTTATTTGGCGTATCACTGAAGTGCACTAGTTGATTGGTATCTGCTGTTTCATTCATGCTTTACGATCACTGGCTCTTTTACTAGATGTTTGGCTGAGGATCAGCTGACTACCCATGTCCAATAGTAACTATGCAGGTGTGCAGCGTGGACAATAACACCTCTCACTACCTCTGATAAGGTGCCACAGCTCCTTCCACAACCACCCTGATCTCTTCCGTATGTGGTATATTGTTGCAATTGATTTGATGGTTGATTGATATTGTTCATTCCATGTTCATGCATGTGTTTATTAAGTGTCATTAGCTTGAATCTTTTTCAAAGATGATCTGTCCACAGTCAACTATTTCAAATGCAAACATCACTTGAGTCTTGCGAACAGGGATCTTCTTTTCTCAGGATGAGCTTGGATTCATCAATTATTATTGTGTGTATTTATTCTGTTAACTAATTGTACTCTCAACATCATTGAAAATGAGTGCATGTCCTCAGTGGTTCCTCGAGATTTAAATAAAGGTTAAATGAATGAGGAAAGAAGCAGATCCTTTTCTGCCAAAACTTAATGTCTAACGATATAAGTGGACAATTCCTGGACTAAGTGTCTCTGACTGAGTAACAGCATAACATTAACATCTTGGACATTACACACCAACATTAAAAGCAGCAGCAGCTAATCACCGTTATTTGTCACCATAATCACCGCCACTCACCTTAAAGGTGACACTGGGCTCCTCATTGAGGTTGACCTTAGTGATGACTCTTCCAGTTTGTTCTTCCACATCAAAGATGCTCCCACTGTACGGTGACCTGTCCAGGTCCACTCTGTAGCGGACAAAACTGGCCGGAGTACCCTGGAGGAAGGAGAAAGAAGAACCACTTCAATCCACTTGTCCAGACACCACCTTTCACATTTCACACAAACAAATCTGTGAAGATGGAGAGAGGGCGTGTCGAAGTAATTAGGTTCTGTAAAAATGTATTCAAGTCATTAGAATGTAGCAATATTGTTTGCTTAAGAATGGAACTCTATTCTTTTTACATTGGATTTCCTCATCATGCGACAGAGCTGAAGTGCTTTAATGAGAAAAGGTTGTTCTTCTCTCTGTGTAATTGGAAAAAATTACCCTAACGTCTCAGCCTTCTCTCTCCTCATCAGACAGTCTAATGTAAACTCGCTGTAACTCATTGATTCAGAACTGTTCCCTTTCATTTGGAATAAAAAACTTCTCCATTAAACCCACCCTATTAGTCTCCAGGGTAACACGCTTTTACATTCATTAGCGAGAGCCTGGACTTTAAGATGACCCTTTGATTAAGATTAATCACGGTTCCTGATTACTAATCATCTCTATATCTTATTTTATCCCAGTTTCCTCCCTTTGGACCTTAAATTCGGTTTGATTTTTAATAAGCTTTTTGGAAGCTCTGCTCCTTTGCTTGAACTGATTTTACTCCCCGGGGATGTGAAAAGAAACCTGGGGCTAGAGAGAGAGAGGTAAATCCTGTAGTAGCAGTGGCTCCCTCGGGAGGCTTACTCACACACATGTGTTTCTAAGAGGCTACAAAACTATCTAAGTGAATTCACTAAGGGGATTCTGAGAAAAAAGGTCCTCATCTCTAAAAGCTCTTCAACTTGTTTTCCAACATGAAATGGAAAAGACGTCAGGACAGGACCATTTATATAAAAAAGAAAAAAACCCACATAAGAATCTAATACAGTGGCTTCTGTAGCAAGAACTCAGCAGTAATGGCAGCACAGAGAGTGAAAATAACTTACACTAAACGTACATAGTCAACTTAGTAGCAGCAGTCAACCAACTTCTATCATTAGTCTATCAGGATATCAGGACCACACAAAAGCAAACCAATAATAAGGATATTTTCCTCACTCATAGCACAATACCATTCAAAACTGTATCTAGTATTTTCCTGAGTATTCTGCACAATTTCAAAGTTGTTGGTGTTTCCAGATGTTGACAGTCTTGGAGCAACTCACAGCGGTTTAGGCATGAGTCAAGTGCTGAATGCACTTACAGTAACATCTCAGTCTGTCTTCCTCTACAGACTTTTTTTTGTCTGGCATTTGACTCAAAGATTATGAATGTTTTATTTGACACAGTGAGGGACCTCACTCATTAACAATGCAGAAGAGCAACAAAGAATGTAGACATACAGTACTACTACTCAAAATAAATCATCCTTATTGCAACACAGATGATTGTTTTCATTTATTTATTCTTTTGATTGTATTAAAACCAAATCCAAATCCAATTCTCTTTAGTATAGAACAGCCCGTTCATGAATTAAAGAACAAGCTCAGAAGCACCGAGTGATGCTTCAGAGACACGCAACTCAAAAGCAAGGCTTGAGCTGAGAGTGTAAAATAGCAAAGCCAACACATTCAGAGAAATACATTTGGTAGGGTTGTTTGACAATTATTGATGCGATTTGAAAGTTACTAAAAGACTAGTGGAGAAATGGGAATCTCCTCTGAAAACAGTAAACGTTCTGTGTTGCGCTGAACAACGCTGCAGAAAAACGCAAATTCCGAAATCTGCGACCACGTACGTGCATGCTTCCAAAACTTTCATGCATTCTCACAAACACTTCACCTCCATGCAAAATGTCAGCCTCCTAGGGCAAAAACTGTAGCAGCCAAAGGGTGGGGAAATGTTTGTGGACCGACCGAGCGAGCTATAATGTTGCTGGTAGCAGTTCAAAATAACTCACAAATAACAGACACTACAAATCTTGCGCTAAAGAATAGAGCTTCTTCCTTGAACATTTGTGTCCATAGTGATCCCCTTTTTTTTCTTTTTTTTTTTTAAACTTCACCTCTCCCAAAGTGCAGGTAATTAGATATCATGCCCTCTTTTCAAAATGTTGGGGGAAAAAAGAAGGAGTAATGTACACCGTACCTTCAGATAAATTATGCATTGCTCATGTTTTTCACATAAAGTGATCCTCCTTCTCTCTTTATTTCTTTGTGTGCACAAGCCTGTTTAATAGAGAGTGTGTGTGTGTGTACACACATTTGTGTGTATATTTAGCAAGCACTAGACTAAGCCCTGTTCAACCAGAGGTGTCTATGACAGACGTCCTGTCAATAAAATGCATTGAGCTCCCAAATCCAGGTCAATAAGAGACTGGGTTAGTCAGCTCCTGTTAGAATATCTAATCCTTCTGTCTGTCAAACTACTTTCCAGAGTCACTCGCTGCTACTGTGCTCATTGTAACATAATGATAATTTCTTGCCTATCATTTTGGCCTCAGCACTGTTGGATATTTTTTACTGCACACGATTTCTCTATAACAATGGTTCAGGGAGAAAATCCTGTACAAGGGGAAAAGTTGACATTAAAAATAATGATTTCATAGCTGCACAACAGCGAGGGGGAGAGGGGGTGTTGAGGGAAAGCAGGATGAGGGAGAGTCTCCCTGTGAGAGAAGTGAGATGTGCAACAGTTGTTGTGGCGCTCTGGGGAGGTTTTCCCACCCACAGCATGGACTGACAGGCATCCCTATCCCACAGTGTGTATGTGCTGCAGAGAGTACATAGGCTCATCCAGCTCTGGTGAGATCCAATCGGCAGGAGGGCCACTAATAACAATCATCAAGTGCAGCCATAAGGACTTCAGTGAAAATCACATTCCGAGCTGGAAACTATTAGGGCAAGGCAAGGAAGTGACTGGCGGTTTCCCCATTTCCTTTCTTCCTTTCTCGGTGAAAATAGGAAAGAAATAAAAAGGAAAAAATAAAGAGTCTGTTATGAGTGACAAAGGTGGTTTGGTGAAGAGTCTATAAAGAAAGAGAAGATGTGAGCAAGAAGACTGCTGACTCACCAAGTGCAATGAAATATTAAGGTGGGTGGTGGTACTGCCAATAAAAGAAGTTGAGCTGAGGTGACTGACGTGAAACCAAACACTCTCAGAACACATGCTATCCTAAATATATATCTTAAACTATTGACGGACTCAAAGCAATAAACATAAAAAGTCATGATTGCATTCTCAATTCCTCCCCCCCCCAAAAGAAATGTCTACATTGCTCCTGTGTTTCCTCCTCTTAAGTCATATAACTTCTAGTCTCAACAGGTTGTCACAAACTCTTTTTTGGCATCGTGTAGTTTTGTTCCTTGGTTTGCAGATAGCATAAAAAAATTATCTTCACAGCTCAAGTCCCAGGAGAATCTGCTCAGATAAGGTGAAGGAGTCTGAGGAAACATGATGCTGATGACTCATACAAGCGGTGACGTTGAACAAGACCCCTCACAAAGGCTCTAATGTGAGCATCAGATTCTTGGAAACATTTTTAAAATGCATTGTGTGAAATGCTAGGACATTTGGCTAATGGTCTGAGAGCACAACATGTAGTGAGAAGGTAAAAGTCACAAATGACGGCTTTTATCTCTGCTACCTTTATTAAAGACACAGCTGGAGTCGACGTGCTCCGTGTGCTTGGAAATTGGAACTACAAACGTTGTATATATTGCATGTTTTAATATATACAGTGTTTGTGTTTTATACTTACCGGTGGGTCTCGGTCCTCGGCAAAAACCGTTGCGATGATCGTTCCTTTCTCTGCATTGGGTGCCACCATGCCCTTATACAGGTCTTGGGTAAAGATGGGGGAGAAGTCATTCATGTCCTAAAAACAAAAAGAGATTCCATGAATGTAGGTGTATCAGGTGATATTTGTAACCGTGTTTGTATGCAGACAGATATCCCTTCTGTGATTGATTAGATTTGACAGAAAAAGGGTCGACTACATTTATCAAGGTATTCTACTACTATTTAATTTCTGTCTGCATGCTGAAAGAGTAATATTCTAGCAGCTGCTGCTTTTTATTTTATTTCTGCTAACACTTCCAGTGAGATATTCTGGATTCAGGCAAAATTTCCCACTGCAGTAATTCACCACGCCCCAGGCTTTGTGCATGCGCTGTGCATCAGAGCTGAATGTGATCACATATGAACATACGCATATACTGTTTACTGTAGATCGAAACATTATATATAAAAATAATCAAACCTAGATTAGGTTAATTTAATCAATACTGTTTCCTTAATTTCTTCTAAGGCTAGTGTTAATGTATTAGTAATTAATCACAACGTCAAATTTTTATTTTTATTTTTTGGGCTTTTCATGCCTTTGTGAAAGGGGGAGAGAGCGAGGGAACGACATACAGCAAACGCCACAGGTCGGACTCGAACTGCTGCTGGGAAGCCTTTGTATATGGGACGCCTGTGCTACCGGTTGAGGGACGCCCCGACAACATCTAATTTAATTGCGATAAAATACTGCTGCTGGAAATTAATAAAATCATAATTAACAGATTTTTCTTTGCATTTGGTTTATCATTACTAATACACATTCCACTCTAGAGTACTTAATGACTGCCAAAAAAGATGATATAAATAAACAACATATATTTAATAATAGTTTTATTCTCTCAAGATTTCCCTCAAGAAATCTCCGGATAATGGAGTCTGAATCTTTAGGCTTCTTATAGAGACCTTGCGTCTTGTTAAGATAATAATAATAATAATAATAATAATAATAATAATAATAATAATAATAATAATAATAATAATAATAATAATAATAATAATAATAAGCTTTATTTGTATAGCACCTTTCATACAAGAATTTCAGCCCAAAGTGCTTCACAGCAAAAACATAACAATTAGTACAAGGACAGAATAAAAGCATTTACACTACAATAGTCACAGTGTAGATGTAAATGAGTCTGAAGTACCATTACAAAAATAGTAGAATTAAAATAGTATAAAATAGCAGCTTTTACACATTCTTTTACATTTTCATTATCCCTTTGTCTGTACTTTTATTTCAAGATGACAACAGTGAGCAAGGTTTTCTGATCTATTGAATGTATTGTACGTACATTTTGACGTAAATGGAAGAGAGAGTGATCGTATGGCATATTTTCTACCCCTTTAGGCGATGAAACCGTTTCAGTCACACACTCTAGTGCTCCCCAGAACACATGTCGCAACTTAACATCACCACTGCTTTTAATCATCTGTAAATAATGCACAGCAGAGCTCTCTACAATGTTATGGGCCTGCAAATAAATAAGATCTATGCAACCCTTGCTTTGCTTTTTGAGAATAAAAAAAACTCAGCAAGCCATTCACATATCTCTCAGGAATAAGTTATCTCTGTAGTATAACTGCTGGAGTCTGATCTTCCTTTCTCTTGACTTTTCTCTTTCCACTGTTCCACTGTTTTGACTGAGCCATGGGCAACAGTATGTATTCTCTATACTCAGTGTTGGAGGGCAGCCTCACTTTGATCTGTACACAGGTTCAGAGTTTCCGAGCAGAAAATCTATGATCCAGCACCTACTTTGAACAACAAAGCCTGATCCTTGTGCTGCACGTGTTCACAGGACCCCAGCACAGACACACTTGTGCTTGTTTGAAGCATATACATGTGCTACATACAGCATCTCCCTACACGCACAGACACAGACACAGACACAGACACAGATACACACACACACACACACACACACACACACACACACACACACTCACGTCTTATGTCTCTATGGTACAAGAATAGAAGGACAAGTTTGAGAGAGTCATTCGGGAACGAAAAGACACGCAGGACACTCAATCCATCATCGCAAGGCATCCGACAAAAGGGACAACAACAAAACAACACAAGGGGAAATCAAACACAAACTACTTCAAATAACCCTCTAGAGGTGTTATATGAGGAAGGAAATGGAATCAGTGGAATCAGCTCTAACTCTAGTCCCCGAACAGCCTGCGTGAATCCATTAGGCTCATTCTAATTCATGTCTGCCTTTTCAAACAGCAGACATTGGTTTGATATCAATGGCTGTGCAATTCCTTATCCTATCAAACACAGTTCCTGGGTGAGAGCAAGAACACTGCAACAAAGCTCGTCCTTATCAGAGGACAAACTCACTCCACAGGTTGGCAGGCCATGCGACGAGCCTGCTTGAAAAAGCTTAGATGCTTCCTCCCATTCAGCGTAATATAGACAGCTTAAATATGCCGACTTTGAGTCCGCTCGGAATGGAGTGAATTCATGCACAGAGAAAAATGTGTATGCACGCATTTTATAGTGCAGAATTACTTGCAGAGCAAAAACCCGCACCCGTTAACACACACGAACTGGTACACACATGAAGAGTACCACAACATAAGGCGTCTAATCCTTTTCGTTCGGATTCAGCTGGTAATCTCTTGAAAGGTTGCAAAGGGAATACAGGCGCCTGAAAAACATGACATAATTGCTGTCACAAAGCTAATGAGTCATTTATATCTGAAATAGCACTGTGTGCAAGGCAGAAACAGCCATCCATCAAATTCTCTTTGTCCTGGTGATGGTACCAGGACGAGCAGGTCTGGAGGCTAAGACTTGTTTAACAATGCATTCATCTTTCTCACTGAATGGAATAACACTGAATTACATATTACAAAAGCAGCACAGGTGCGATACTGGACAATATATGTCCAATCCCCTATTGCACTATGGCTTGGGACGAGATGCTGATACTGTAAAACACTGCTAATGAGTCAACACATATTCACTGCCAGGGCTTCTGCTCCTGAGGGACAATGAGGGTAGATGGAAGGAGAATAGATCACTGAGAAGTTGTGGTTGACTAAGTGTCCGGGGGCTCTTACCGTGATGCGGACCGTGACGGTAGCCTGCCCTGGGGGCATGACCCCTCCTTGGTCCACTGCTTCCACCTGGAAAGTGTACGAGGCCCCCATGCCCATAGCTGCCAGGTCCTCAAAGTCCAGTGTTAGCAGCACAGCTAACTCCCCCGTCACAGGGTTCAGAGAAAACAGCTGCCTGGCCGATTCAGTCTTGATCCGATACGTGACATTGGAGAAGAGGTCTGCGTCCAACGCCTATGAGAAGGAAGAGTGGGGGAAAAGTGATGTGATGGAAATAGAGAGAGGAAGAGCAACACATACACACAAAATTGGACCTTACATACATATAAGCACTGTGGCTGTAGACAATGAATATTAACGTTTCTATTTCAATTCTGCCTTTTTATGCTGCAGAGGATAATTATATCAATCATTAATAGGTTCTGATTAAATTAAACCACTAAGGAGAGCCCAAGGTGGTCCTCATTGCATAAAATCCCAACTCTCAGAGTAGAATAGAATTGGCAAAGGCTACTGCAATAGGAGATGATTAGATACAGGTTATGGATGTTTGAACACATGTTGTTGTGAGCCCTCCACACACACACAGACACGCACACAATATTTATTGGTACACATAAAAAGACTAAATAAGTTCAAGCAGTCGGTTTCAAGCTTACAAACTCATCCACTTCCTTTTCTTCTCACTCTTGCCACCCACCTGTGTCGGTTTAGAGTTGATGATATTAATAGTGTCACAGTGCTACTGTCACTTACTCCCTTCTCACCCTCTCCTCTTGCCTTATCTCTCTCTGGGAAATGTCACTCTTAATACCAACAATTACTCGACCCTGCACCACTCTGTGTTTGCTCTGCATGCACATGGTTTCCTCACACTTTATTTCAGTTAAATCTATCTATGTATAAATCAGTTTCTACAAAGTTGAAAAGTTTTTCAAAGGTCGTGAAGCATTATATTCACGTTTGCCAGGACATATGGAAAAATGATCCTCTACTAAAGGCTGGTTATGACTTGAGAAAAATCTAGCTTCATGTCTCATTCCGTTTGAGTCTAAAAATGCCCCTCGAGCTGTCATGACAGAAGAAACAAAATGTTTCTCTCTGCTGCGTATATAAGGCTGTGTATGTTTGTCAGTGTATATGTTTCCATCTGGAAGCATTTGACATTTAAACACTAAATTGCCTGCACTTGAAGTTAGAAGGCGCTAAAAGCCTGTTACTGCTACTGTAGTGCCACATCATATAAAGGGAGACATTTAAGGATGAACACACGTGCACAGAAGTACGTACGCTTAGCTTTATGATCACAGTTCCCAAAGGGCTGTTCTCAGGTACGTTCGCCACATAAGTTTGTTGGGAGAAGACTGGGCTGTTGTCATTGATATCCATGACCTGGATTGAGAGGGTCAAGGTGGTCCGCCGTGGATCCACTGCCCCATCTGAGGCCTCCACCACCAGGTCATATTGGCTCCTAAGCTCCCGGTCGAGAGGCACTTTCGTGTAGATGCTGCCGTTAGCACTGATTATAAACAAGTCTGGATGATTCACGATCCGGTAGCGCACCTCGCCATTAACCCCTTTATCTGGATCTGTGGCCTGAGGAGAAAAAAAAAATATATATATCAGAGGGACTTCATTATTGGTATATAGTGTAAATATACTTATCTTTGTTAAGTCAGTGTATAGGAAGACATATCTTATATCTTAATATTAATATCTGGGTAGCTCACCCACGTTAATTAACTGCCCTGCCCAAATGTTTTTTTTTTAACTTCCATTTGGGTGATCTGATGTCTGTAAATTGCATTTTTTGCAAACAACGACAACTACAACAACCTTAACTCATTGCGCCGGCATATCAGCACTTGTTTGAAAAGTGGTATGAGCCTTAAAAGAGACACAGCGGGATTTATAGCCTGGATGATCAGATGGAAGCACAATAGTCGGCTTATGTTACAATGGCCATTTTCTTACAGTGGACTGAGAGACTGCGTATGCTGATATGTGAGTTAGTTGGATCGCTAAATGAAACATCAATAAAAATTCATTAAACCAACCTGACAACCTGTGAAAATCCATATACATCCATCAATAATAGCAGAGAGATACAGATTCACCAATACACATGCATAGGAATAACTCATTTTAGACTGAAATGCAGAGTTATTTCCTTTTAAGCAAACAGCTGTTGTGAGTTTAACATGATCCATTTATCTTACATATTTACAGAGGCTTCGAGTACAAAGCCATGTAAGCTAGACTGCTGCCACCGAGCGGAAACAACAAACTGTCATACGTTTGAGTCCCAGTTCCTGTTCTTCATATTGAGAGGAGAGTTTTTGTCACAGACTCATTAGTAACTATGTCTGAGTTCAAAAGGCCAGAACCCTTTTTGATGCAAACTCTCCATTCTATCAAAAGGAAATCCTTGAATTCTAAATCATCTTATAATAACATGCATGTCATTCTTCTTCTTCTTCTTCTTTTATTCTAAATAAAAAGAGTAAAATAAAAAAATGAAAGAAATAAAATGTCAGATAAAGTATTTTAGGAAAGGTACATGATACTACTCTGTGATGATCCTGCAGGGCTAAAATAAGTTATCCGCTTTACACTTTTAATCCCTGTGTGGATATGACAGGTCATTATTATGCCTGTGAGTGTGTGAGTGTGTGAGTGTGTGTGTGTGTGTGTGTGTGTGTGTGTGTGTGTGTGTGTGTGTGTGTGTGTGTGTGTTCATACTCCAACGGTCTCCTGTGTGGTGGTAATGCGTTGTTGTAATTGAGAGAGAGACAGAGAGAGGAAGTGGGGGAAACATTTCATCCGTCTGTTTGGCAATATTTTATCAACCAACGCAAGTTTAGGTGCAAGTAAGGACAAGGCAACACAAAGAGAGGAGAAAAAAAAGAGGAACCGTGGAAAAGGGAGGACACACAGACGCATGGTTGCTGAAAGCTAACCCCAATTTGTTTTACATGGAGTATCTGACAAATATTGAAAGCCAAGGCTAAACTTGAACCTCAGAATTAAGCCTTTACAAAACAGACAACAGCACATCATGTCAATATGTACATATGGATCACTACTTCTCTGCAGTAATTACATAACAAACATTCTCAATGCTCCTTGACTTGTAAAGGGTGTAATGCAATGAATTCACAGCCAATACAATCTAATTACAAATCTGCATATTTCCATAGCCTCCAATGGACGAAGTACTGTATGTAATAAAAGGTCTGTGTGGGGCAGGCCAGGTCACACACAACATCCAGGAGACGTTGGCAGGAAATAACAAACATGGTCCTGTTTTAATAGCCTGGCCTTGGAGGAGACTGTAAAGCCTTTGTTCTTTTCTCCACAGTCGCCCACATTATTACATTATTTGTCTATTTTCTGACTAAATCATAGCTGATAGTTTTCTAATCCGCTCTCCTATAGTGATGGTAACTGGCACAGACTGGCACACATTGTAAGCTGGTAGGCAGGCTCGGTAAATCGATTGCGGGAGCGGAGGAACATCCTGCAGGTGCGGGTGTTTGCAGCACAAACAGCAGCTTGAGCAGGTGGCTACAATCTTTAAAAAACAGACCCACGCAGTCTTCTAATATATAGTACCTGAAAAATGTGTCTCCTTTGTGTGCTGCCTGCCTGGGTCCAATGTTTTTTTGAGTTTTTTTAAAACTTAAAACGAGCATTTCCATCTTGCTTTGGAATGATTAATGCTAAAGCCTAAAACAAATGTTTAGACTTGACCACTTATACCGTAGGCAGAATTATGTCTCACTACAATCTGGGCTCAGTATTTTTCAAATAGAGAATTAAGCACTAAACAAAAAGGTGTGATAGCTGTATGTGTGCTCGCAAATATCTTCAAGGTGAAACCATCAAACTCACTTTATCAAGAAATATGCTTTGTGGAAAATAAAAGACTTTGGTGATTTCGTGATCTGACAATTAGCAACAATTGAACAAGATGCTTTCATGATGTGTCTGACAAGAATACCAATCGATTTGTCCTCTGGTCATCTGCTGCATGCTCAGATTACGGCTCCCCGCTGTGAGCAAACAGAATGGGCTTGTATGGTGTAGGATTTGTCAGTCACAGAACAAATGACTCTATTAGCACAACCAGAAACGCTGTCAATTGTGATAACCTAGTAAATCGTCTCTGTGAGTGTGTGTAAAATAAGAACAGGTGGGCACCAGTTCCAATTACTGTAACGATAATCCAAAAAGCTTTAGGGCTAGCATTAAGATACTTAACAGGATTATGCATTTGCACTGCAGTCATCTTCACCGTTGGCAATTGCCTGAAGGCTTGTGGTTGACTGCATTATTACTCCCTCTCTGCAGGGAAATTCAAGACTCTATATGGAATTTATTTTACAGATTTTACAGTAACACATCACATTTAAATGTGAAATAATTGTGTAGACAAAAATAGCATCTTAATTTCCCATCCAGTCCTTCATTTGTCACATGACCCTTACTTAGCGTGTCGTGTGACAGTCAGCTGTAGGCTACTGTTCTGAAAGGGACAACATATTTTCAATAAGACTCACTTGTAACAGACATGCACTTGCACACAACGCTCCTGAACACATCGTCACGTAACAAGATGTTAATCAGACCTGCGGATAGAGGACTAGCAATTACAGAACATTTATCAGCCCATCAGGCCGGGTGATGAAACATAGAAAAACACAGAAGTGGTGTACTTTTAGTGACAATACTTTGGCTCTACTACTTTTTGTTTTTCCCATTTTCTCTATCTCCATCGGCACGTCGAGTTGTGCCCCCCCCCCCAGTGTACAAACTCGACATATCTAATATTCAGCACTTGGTCTTCCTTCTTTTGTTGAAACCTGAGATTGTAGAGTCTGTTAAATGAAAAAAGACCTTAGGTTTCTCCCTCTACATTTCTACATGGTATCACTGACTGCCTGTGAACCTTGTGGATGCCTTAATGGGGCTAAAGTGAGAGATAAGAAAATGTAAAACTGTGACAAAGGGAAATATTTTCATACATTACACACAGTTATTGGCAATTTGAATAGAAATGCCACATCTCTTTATGGCTATTAAACCGAGAGCCCAGAGCTATGAGTATGAGAAGTCTCCATTGCACCTTGCTAGAGAAAGACACTTCACAACCTGCATCAAAGAAACCTAACAATTGTTATCTGCGTTACAGCTGAAGAGATATCCTATGTTGAAGCTTCATCCTTAAATACTGTGTGATGAGCATAATCTTATACAAGAAACAGGCTTACAGTAGTAGGTTTTGATTTAATGGCATCGTGGCTGGTTTGGTGCGTGTATATACACATCAACTGAAAAGTTTTCTTGTGTTAGCCAAAGTATTTCTGATTTAATAAAAAAAAAACTATTGTACCCTTTAAGTTCTTTACAAAAGACATAAAACATCCATTAAAAACACAAATTAAAAATATATTAATATAGAATTAATTAAATTAAATGAATTCTAAACAAAGGAATTGTTATAGAGGAGTTTCAATGTAGTTTTAATTAATCTATTAATTAATTAATTTAATACAGATTTAAAAGAGGCTAAAGTTGGGGAGCATTTAAGACTATTGGCAAGTTTTCATCGGTGTGCAGGATAGCTAAAAACTCGTCACCACATTCTGACTCTGGGCACTTCTAGATAACTGCTTCCTAAAGGTTGAAAGGGACATACTGGATTTATATTCTTCAAGCATATCAGAAACGTATTTATGACATAAATCCTAAAGTGCTTTGTAAAATAAAAGCATCTATAAAATCTAGTCTACAACTACCTGGAAGCCAGCATAAAGATTTAAGAGAAGGCAACATGTGCTCAGTTCTCCTGACTCTTGAAAGAACTCCAGCAGCAGTCGAATGGTTGAGAGAACAGATAACAGACTACAGCAGCAGAGAGAGGACGACATGAGTGAGGATGTGTATTCTTGCCATTTGTTTTTAAATGACAAAAGGACTTTTGGGATACTGCATTGATATGCCGCTAAAATATTTCTAACTTGGTGTGTGGTCTTTATCGCCCAAAAGAAATAAAGTCAGCAATAACTTTTCCTCCTTGTTTATGTAAAAAATGATATTTATATTTCTTATATAAAAATGATATGTCTGCTTTGTCCTTGCGCAACTCAAATAATATCTACTTGCTCTAAGCGCGGACCCAAGACGTCTATACGAGCACATTCTTTTGGTTTAGGAGCAAAGTAAAGTAAATCAGGTGAGAAATCTTAGACTTGCAAGATTTTTGCATAAACGCAGCATAACTATTCAGAAACAAGAAGGGTGTCTACAGTCAACCATCAGCAACATTTATAACGTGACACAAAGGTGACATGGTATTGTCACATTGCATGCAAGATCATTATAATTACTCATTTGTGTCTACAATATATTACCAGTGTTGGACAGATTGTGCTCATTACCTTAGATTGTATGAACAAAAGCCTCCACACCTCCTTGATCAGCAGACTAAGCTGTAGCCTCTCTATGTGCATGTGCATGGAGAGCAGTATTGTCTTGAACTAAGTACTTTAATGTACTTTTCTTTCAGTCAGAAAGACACAGCCTCAGCTCGAGATGGAAACGTGCCAGCTGAGAAAACCTTCCGAGGCAGGACGGCGAGAGAGACGTAGGTAAACCCTAATCTATCTGCTGGCTGGGTTTGTGAGGAAAGCTTTACCTCATTCAAACATCAAGCTTCCTTCACATGTCCTTTTGTCTTATTTCATACATCATAAACTCGCAACATTTTCTGGTGGTCCATTTTATCACCGACTGAAAAATGTAATAGGATTCCTAATGTTTAAAGTATATATCCTGAAAGGAGACAAATGTGACTATTATGAGAGTGCCTGTTTACCCGTGGCAAGTGTGTTGTTTGCATAAGCATACACAAGGATAGGGATAGCACAGAAGCAAATACTCTCATAAAAATGTGATTTTCAAACAATATTCACAAACATCTTTTAACTTTTGGATTGCTATTATATATACTGTATACATATACAGTATATATATATATAGTATACATATATATTATATTATATAATACTATATTTAAAGCTACAAACAATGGTATCTACCTCAAATGAAGATTAAACACCTACATAGAGATACAGAGGTGAAAATGACCACACTGAATGTGTTATCTTGTCCGAGACACGTTGATATGTAAAAACAGCACAACAGTGCAACTCATTAACTAAAGAATGACCCAATATACTGCTCATGTTCATTAGATTAGGTGAGTCATCAAACTAATTACATTTATTTATCTCACTGTGGACCATCATTATTCTATTTTATGTTTCTGATATTGTGAACCTGCATCAAAAAGCCTGAAATAATCCACCGGGAAACATCAGGCCAATTAATCTACAACCATAATTAGTAA
This sequence comes from Cottoperca gobio, assembly GCF_900634415.1. Lineage (NCBI taxonomy): Eukaryota > Metazoa > Chordata > Actinopteri > Perciformes > Bovichtidae > Cottoperca > Cottoperca gobio. The sequence goes on along the minus strand of NC_041369.1, from coordinate 15,725,922 downwards.
AGTCTGGCTGCTCAGTGGTGCTGAACCAAGACTGTCAACAGCGAGTCAGCTCTGGGTGTCAAATCTGTCCAACAACACTGACCATTTTAGAAAATGCCAGGTAATTTATTAATGGACAAGAACTGAGGCACAGTTGTGACTCAGTGTTCTGTACAATTTATGACAAACAACATGAGTAAATACAACAGAGGAAAGAACAAATTGGATCTACTGTGGATGGCAAAATAAATAAATAGAGGGGCATGTGCTTGTTGGTTTGAACAGCAGCTTATTAATTAAAGAAAAAGAACAACAAGACATCACACTTACCCTGACTTCTCCGACAAACAAATTAGCCTCTTCTTCTTGGACAGTAAAATTAGTGGGTACGTTGAGCTCAAACTCGGGGTCGTTATCGTTGACATCAGTGACGACTATGTTCACAGTAGCAGTGGATGTCTAAAGAAAAATAAATACAAGGTATTTCAGTTTTCCTATATGGTATTATTTTCTTTTAATACAAATGTCAGAAACACAGCATAAACCACGGAAACATAATAACACATGTCAATGAAAAAAACATCCTGTTACAAAAAAAAAGCAGAATCATTTGAGAAAATGGCTCTGCCCTAAATGTAAAAGGTTTCATTTGTACCTCACAGAGCTGCTAAAGGGCTCGTAGTCTTGTTAGTACTTTCAAATTAACGTGAAATTCCTGATATCAACATAGCCAGTGTCACAGCCGCTGTTAAAAGTGAATAATACAACTATTAAATGTGTGAAGGAAAATTCCTAAAGCATAAAATCCTTCCTTTGATTATACACTTTAACTTTTAGAGCACCCATTGCGTGTTGAACCTGTCAACATGTAACAGGTGCGAAATACCAACCACATGTATATCAACACTGGCACTTTTTAAATTGAATTATGTCTGTGTATGTTTTGTATAATGTTCAGGGGTGGGTTTTTTTTTTAAATCTCCAAGCTCATTGGGCAAAGCAACCTCCCCCAGCGTCATTTGAGGTGTTCATTTATTTGCAGGGACAATGTGTAGGCAATGTATGGCCGTTAACCTTCAAACAATGACACCCACCAATAGGCACTCCCATAAATCAACATAGAAAAATGGCTGAATATGCGTAATCTATGTACTCTTGGTGCACTGGGAGGAAACCGTGTGCAAATAATGGTGTAAATGGTCTCCCTTGGGGGGGAGGAGGAATGGGTGGGTTGGCCCTTACAAGAACAAATACTTCCCATATCACAGCTGTTTGAAGTTGCCCTGGCAGATGAGACACTCATCAGCAATGTCACGAATGAAATGACCTAGTTAATGTCACCTTCATCTCACTGTCTGCTGGGTACCTCCACCATTGTTGTTTTCTTTGTTCTAGCTTCTGAGCTGTATAATCAGTCCTTTCATGAACAACTTGACATGGCAACCCATGCTGAAAACCATCACACTTCATGCCACTTGTCTCTCCTCCACTACTACGATACAATAGGACGCCTCTCACCATCAGTGTGGTGATGGCATCTACTTATTTTCAATTTCACAGAAGACCTGAAGCCAATTAGCGTCTCCATTCTGGCGTTGGTGTTCTTATCAAAGCCACAATCCTACCTCTACGACCAGGAGTGAGATTAATGAGCTGCTATTATTCATTTAACATAAAATACATGGAGCTCTGTGATGCCTTCTGTCCTCACTGTCTTAAACACCCAAAAGGTGGCTGAAGGTACTTTTCCCTTTAAATGACAACCCTGACCAGAAGCCATGTAGCAGGGACTGATAAGATCAGTCTGTTATGTAGTCCCTGCTCTGAGGGCAAGAAAAACAGCTTTATCCAACATCCCTTTTGGGATCTGAGTCTGCATGGTGGTTATGATTACAGCTTGCACAGTTGAGAATACACATTTTCAATTGGTTGAACGGATTAGCACAATTAGTTTCACGCACGAGTAAAAAATTCAACAATTAATATTACATTTTTGTGCATGTGTGAGTGTGCAGCACCGGGGGGAAGACGGCTTGCCGATCTCCGTAGGTCAGGTTGCCATGGTTACCAAAGTTCTGCGCTAATTACACATCCAAATCCTCGGTGTCCCCCTCCTTTTATCTGTCCTCTCTGTGCCTATTTTGATCGTTTCCCGGTCGCCAAAGCTTTCTTGCTGCACTTCGTCTCCATGAATGAGTTCCTCACCTCCACCCTCAATCCTCAGTTATTCCACTTCCTTCCTGTTGTTGACTGGCCTGGCTGTGACATTTAGCCCACGCGAGTCAGCCAGTAATTTACTCTGTGGACAAGACATTTCGCACACGCACTATACAGGTAAAGGGTGTCGGCCTGTACAATCCGTCCATCAATATTAGGGCAAAGAGCATCGGCTTGTCGTTACCTCATTCTGTGAGACGAAGACCCATCTTACACTCTCTGTTCTCTCTGACCCTGTCACATGCAGCTCTACTTGACCGACACACGTAGTTGCCGACGGATGAAAAGGAGCTGTAGTTCTGAGTGTTTATGCGTGCGCAGGTGAGAGGGGGGCAATCAACATCACTCCTGTGACAGCTCATCAGCTAATGTTCATTACCTATCAGACACAGCATCTTAAAAAGGAAACCACATTTCACCTCTGCCTGGAAGAGAGACAGCTGTGAAAACTGAGCCAACTGAGGTGAAGTCTAATTAAATTAAGACGGTTTATATGATTATCTGCTCTCAGTAGGAGACCGAGCAGTCAGCATTCACTATCAGTTATAGTGTCTGCTGTTACTCTAGGCAAAGTTACAGAGACATCTGAGTGAATACAAACACGCACTAGTTACTAGTGATGGTTCGTACGACTCAGATGAAAACATCTCTTCTGTAGCTCTGAAAGAGGTTTGTCAAGTCTGAGAAAGTGACTCTGGTGATGTCACAGTGATGCCATTAGGGCCATCAAGTGTTTTTGAAGCGTGACCCATATAAGGAACTATGAGTCCGGATAGCTCCGCCTCTGCTGCTTTGACTTTGATCATTAGTTTTTGTAAAGACTCCCCAAAGTTTATGGAAGTGCAATATCAAATCACTGTACTCTTTTAAAAATGTGCATGTGGGATAGCCACTGTGTGCCATAGCAAGTCGTTTGTTCCACTAGTTGGCAGCTATATCCATGTATTGAACTTGCTCTTGCTCATGTTCTTGATCCATTTCAGTGAACATCTTCTCATCTGATCTTATCTTATATTAACAAACTATGGTACAATAATTCCCTCCTGGTTTCTTTTCACATCCACCACTGCCTTGCACTGACAGTGTCTAAATATTTTCAGTTCCATGTTCTTATATCTATTACTCCATTACTTTTCCTGATGTTTTAGGTTTTTGCCTGGGTATCGTTTCAGTATCAAAGTCACAATTACATTCACATCAGTCCTTTTTTAATGTCTTTTATCAATCAGTGAAGAAATCCCACGAAGGAACTCAACAGATTACCAAAATCACAAAATGATAATTTACATATGGACTTATATGAGCAGGCGGCCGTTATTATTCTGGTGTCACATTGGTTTGGCACAAATAAGTGGTGCTCCTGAGTCCTAGCGCTATCACAGATTTTATATATATATAATATGTGACAAAATCACAACTGCAAGTTTAGACGCACTATTACATTTTCCAGGTTGATGAAGCACTTGGGGTCAGTGAGACAAATGTTCGAGCTAACAAGCTTGTATGAGAAGATGTTTTTTGAGTTTAATGTGTTCAAAAGGTTTGAGGATTGCAGACCCAGGCAAGAATCAGGCCAAGAGTTTAATGAAGAGGGTTGTTCCTTACCCCTCCAGGGTTGCCGTCAGAGGCTGTGACAATCAGACGGTATTGATCTGTGGTCTCTCTGTCCAGAGGCTCGTCCAGAAGCAGAAGGCCAATCCTGTAGAGAAGGGTCAGAGAAACCTCTTGTATTACTATTACACACAGTATATACAACAACTTCACAAAAAACAGACACAATATATGGCTTTGTGTAGTCATATTCTCACATATCTTTGTCACATGAAGAAAGAGCATTCATTCAAAGGGATATTTTACTTTATCGCTGATGCAGCAGAGGGCTGCACTTCAGAGTTTATTTACTTCCAGATAAGACAGATTTACAAAACATGGTCGCTGATAGAGGAGGATGAGTTTTGGGCAAAGAGCAGGTGGGCATTTAAATGCTCACACTCTGTCTTTCTCTCTCTGTAGCCCGCCTCTTGCTCCCAAAGCACATGGACTACAGACAGAAAGATTCATGTTTCCTTTCAAATGACTGCAGCAGACACAGCGGCCCTCCTGCTCGTTCACAAGGTATAATTTGGCACTCTGGCATTCTGAACACAAATTGTGGATACATTCCAAAGCACAACGCTGAATTATCTATGTTTGCACACACAGACACACGAGACACGTGAGGGCAAGTGCATACTCACACACACACATAGCATGCACAAAACAAGTCAGGAGAGGCTCTGCCAGAAACGCAAATGGCAGGAAAGACGAATGCATCTAAACGCACTGCTACATTAATGCCCACTGCAATTCCCTGCTGTCCCCTTTCTCCTTCAAATTTCTAATTTAAAGCTCCTTTGGCCAAACAGTCCAAGCAGAACCTGACCGCTGCCTCTTTCCTGAATCTTCGGCCCATAACCTTCAAACTACAGAACCTCATCTTACGATTCTGACAGGCAAATTACAGAAACCTCCATTAACATTGTCTATTTTTCAAAAGCACTTGCCACAAGTTATGGTGATCACGTTGCTTTCAATCCAATACACCTGATTGGTGGTTCAAAAGGGCAAACACAGCTTTCGAAAAAACACCATAAAAATGCAGCACATCATCCTTCACTGGCCGCAGTGCTCATGTTTATTTATGCAGAAGTATGAGAATAAAAATAGGCCACTCTGTGCTCAATGAAGCTAAAGGTAATTGAAGCTTTGATGGGAATATGATAATGAAGATATAAAGTGATAATTGTCATAATTACAGTGAAAATTATGATGATCTTGATGCTGATGAGGAAAAAGATTAGATTGATTAATGCCACTTAGCCAGCCTGGGGAGTTTGTTCCTTACTACAGCTGGAGTGCTGAGCTACACTTGAGCAGCTGGGTCTGAGAGGTTCACTGATCATGTGTGATAGCGTCCTGCCTCTTCTCCCCCGCCAACACAAATGAAAAGATGTTGTCAGACTGACAGGGTGCTGTTAACAGCATTGTCTGGAGCGACAATGTTGCAGGTTAGAGGCCATCCATCCGAGTCACACTAAGTCAGTCTTTCATTCTGTTTAGATCAAGTCTCTAAATGGTAAATTGGACTTGATGTACAGGACCATACTGCCAGGTGGCATGACTGTATTACCTCAGAGGCAATACGTTTGATATGTTAACAATAACTCTAGTGATTCCACAAAGGGAAATTAAAGACAAAGATATTGTACTTGTATAATTTAAAAATGATTGTTTTGAGTCAATTTAATTAGCACTGGCTGCAGTGTTTGGTGTCACGGGGAAGTCTTTTTCAATTTCAGTTTCAATTCCACTGTGAAGCAAGACAATCAGCTGCCAACTGGATACATCAGCACTGACGTGGCCTCCCGGTTCAATTTTTGTGACTTTGAGATGCAACAAAAAAAGCTTGGGCAAAAAAGGGCTGTCATCAATTATTTATTTTTTAAACACAAAACGTAACCAAACAATGTCGAGAAATTCATTCATTTAAATAATTGTGACCAAGAAACACATTTGTCAGCGTAAAAACAAACTCGTCAATGCTCCCTCCGGAACAAACAATAACATTGAGACCGCGTTTCCAAATAACTTTATATACCCATATGGTCTGGCTGACATGTGTTTTCCGTGGGTCATCACTAAAGTACTTCTCTTGATTACATCTTGGATCTATTTTGCGACCATAATATCCAAAGTTACTGTAGAAATGTGTATCGACTATGCGACTTAAGTGATCATCAGTCCCACCAGACCTGGGACTTCACTACAAATACTTAAGACTTTTTTATGATGTGTGACCCGCCTCTGCCGGTTAGTATGACATTACTGAATGCTCTCTGTGTAGCGGCCTGGTGGCAGACAGACTCTGAGCCACGGATTCAAGGGTGCGCACTGCTCTCTACCATAATGGTGAGTGAATCTGAAGCATTTCCACCTCTTCCCTCGGGAGAACCTGCCCCATTTATAGGGAGTTATACACTGGAGAGCTCATTATTCATAATAGCTGGATTGAGCCAGCCCCATATGTAGCCTAAATCTGAACATGCAGCAATGCAAACACTCTTCACTGAATCATATTGGAGTTCTGAGAGGTTGAAAAATGAGAGCGTGAAGTAGGGCTCTGTACTGCACACTCATAAAGAGTACCAGGTAATAATTCTTTGATTCATCATGTGCTAAATCAGCACTTGTTTACTTGAAGTTATTATATTGCTAGGTTACTGAGAGCTTCTGAGGGGATTGTAATATTTGTGTATGTACTGAAGGAAGTGCATCTATATAAAGATTTCTCATATGTGGTTTAAGAGATAACAGTAGCAACAATCGTAATCTCCCATTATTTGATCGTCTCACTGCGTTTCTGCTAACTGTAACCACTACCAAACCAAATATCCCTCCTTATAATAAACAATTTTAACACTGGAGCAGTTTAAGAGTAAACAAAAGGCAGGGATACTTTGCCGCAACACAGCTTGTCCTTGCATGGCTGGGAGACTGAGGATACAGACAAAAGAGGCTTTAATCAATTAGTGAGAAACGTGTCTGGCAGAGTCCTGTATTTTCAGTCTCCCAGTGTCTCTTCCTTCCTTATTTGATGGTAAAAAGCTCTGACCACTTTAATATCTCATGCCTTTTTCTTGCTCTGTGGTTGAGTGAGGTGGGTTTTTCAAATGCTGAAGTTGAGTATGAGAGGTAAGGTCAGATAATTGGGGTCCAATTTTTCTCTTGAAATATCTGGTGTTTTATACCTGGTCTTCTCTCAGACAGATGAAAGGCTGAGAAGGGCAATGAGCAGGAGCAAAAGAGGAAAGAAGACCTGAATAGAACCAGATATCTAATAAAATGTTATCCTGCGTGATTTCCACAAAGGTCTTGCGATTTACAAATCAGCTTCTGGTAGCTCTGACCTAATGGCCCTGGCTTGGTAAAAATTGCATGTCTTTCATTGTTTTCTTTCGGTTTATAAACATATTAATGGTATTTAGATGAAATATGAAAGAAACTTATTATTTTCACCTCATCATATCACTGAGCAATTTATACGTGTCTCGCAAATAGTAACCAATCACTCAACAATAGACCTCTGATTTAAGCTACATTTACTTATGTAGTAAATGAATGCATTTAAAAGTGATGCATTTTGGTTGCAGATATTAATATAGTAATACTTATTATGGTATTCTTTATATATTTGCAATCTATTAACGCTATGTTGTTATTGTGTTTATCTTATTGTCCTATTATTGTTTCTGTCTAGTCTACATATGACAACCATTGCATGTCTATCTGTCCTGGAAGAAGGATTCCTCCTATGTTGCTCTACCTGTTAAAGCTATACAGAAAATTCCTTTGAGGCAAAATTGTGATTTGTGACAATTGGCTATCCAAATAAATCTGATTTAACATTGGCATCATGGACACAAACAACCACCAAAGGGAGTTGTTGAGAGTAAACAGGTGGGCTTTTCGACTTTGTTCATTGGGATTGTTTGATGGTGGCAGCAGCCAGTGCCAATGTTCATAAACCAAAGTCATAAATTGGCTAATAAATCTGCCAAAAAACAATAATTGGCAAGTTAGCAACTACTCCCTACCATCACACTCCCTACCATCACACTCACTTCTCCTCTCATTCCTTTTTCCCAACCAAGCGTTTGACACATAAATGCTTATTAAAACTTTCATAGCAGAGTCGTCCTTGTCGGTTTGATAAACCAGCCATGGTAAACAACAGATCTCAAGAAGCACAAACTCAATAAAAATGTTAAATTGGAAGGGTTTGAAGAGTGCCCTTGCAGAACTATACTACAATAATAATCTAACTATAGTTTGCCAGGGGCTTGTTATGTTAGTTGGACTGCAATCTAGCAAAGCGTTCAATTCATTTTCCACACAACTATCCTGTTCAACATGCATTAGGAGAGAGGTGGGGCACAACATACAGTATATAGAAAAACACATTCACACCAGCAAACTATTTACAGTCTTCAGTTTACCTACAGTAACCTGCATGCTGTTGAACTTTGAGTGGAAACCAGAAACCTTGGAGGAAACTCACGCAGACAGAAGACGGACATGCACATTTCCTATTCCTATTTTATAACCATTTTATCAAGGGAACTGATAAGAAAAATGCTGTTGATAAATAATTGAATAGCCTTTCCATCCATCCATACAACCGTCCTTGCATCTCAAGTAGGCCGTGGCGACAATACCTTTTGGGGCTACTTTAGAAATGTGTGGACTTACGTTTCGGAGAGGTTGAAGACCTTCTGGGAATCCCCGCTCACAATGCGATATGTGATTGGGTCGTTTTCTCTGTCTGTGGCCTAGTGGAAAGAAAAGAAAAGTAGGATCTTGAAGATGAAATGGTACCATTAAAGTAGAAGGCTATGATATATGTCAGCTAGGCAACAAGGATGATGGACTGAAGTGAAGTGAAGTGTGAGAAAAAAGGGAGAGAATGTGTTGTTGCCTGAAACTACAAGATGACACAACAACGTACTAAACATGTCATCGAACGGTAGCGTCATACTAAATGCCTCATTTAATTCCACATTTTCATATTAGCATGTGCCTTGTGTGTTAGTGGCTCACCTGCAGATTGAGCAGAATAGCTCCTATCCTCATAGCCTCGCTGACTTCAACGTTGTAGGTGGGGAGAGGGAAGCGTGGGGGGCTCTGGTTGTTGGGAGGCAAAACCTCAATGTACACTGTAGTGATGGAGCTCCTGGCACAAAGAAAAGCACACATCAGCCACAAGACAGCACCAGCGTCTCCTTGACAACCTGTTGAGCCGTACTGAAGTACCTTGCCCACAGCATAGTGACACATTTTTCATATTAAATCATTTTGATTGCAGAAAAGATAAAAAAAAAAAAAACTCATGGTCGTATTTCTTTTCAATGGGATCTTTAACTGGGACACAACGGTATTATTAATGTTTATACTAAGTGTAAAACAGAATACAAGCCTTTCATTCATGATTTGTTCATTTGTTCTTGCTTAGAACTCGCCTGCTTGTTCTGAGTTATCCACTGCTGGAAACATGAAATTGGAACTGACTGCATTGATTATTAATTCATTCATTGCGTTAGACATTTTTTGTTGAACTGCTATAAAAGGTACAAATGTATTTGAAGATGATCTGACATGTGCGTAGTACATTGTGTCATTATGTCAACCTGTAGCCTGCTGTAGCTTGTAAATGTGTCTTTGCCCATCTTTGTTTTACTTGGTGAAATCAAAGAGGCCACATATTCCATTTTTCTAAATATTCTATGATTAGAAAATCGTGTAACCGAAGCATCGGTTCTCGTGACATCCCTACTTTCAGGGGAGTGAATATGCTTTTGCACAGAATTAACTCTGCTTTTTAATCACAAGGAGAAAATGTATGAAACATCTCGTACCATAATCTCTACAGTTTTAGATCAAGAGGAACAAGACCATCTGTTTTTTGCCTCACAATAGCTTGTCAGAAATGTCCTTATATAATAAATATATATAATAAATCCTTATAACTCAGAGAACACGTTCTGTATCATTCAAAAGCTAACTTTTGAATGTGCATATTGAATTAAATAAAACTTGTGAAACAACACATGCAAGAAGTTCCTTTGCAACCCTGAGGGGGTATAACAATTAATCTTATATGTGAGTTCTGAAACAACTAAGGAACCAATCTGCTATGAATAAAAAAGTAATGAACTGCACAGCACATCATTCACATTGTAATAATAAACCCTTCATTCTACGCATGCTGACGTTTTTTAATCTTGAAAGAAATCATATTAATGAAGAGAGCTACAGTACAGTACCTTCTCTGGGTCTCTGGTGCATTGTCAAAGGCCTTGACAGTCAGTGCGTAAGATCGTCCCACAGTTAAAGTCACTCCGGGAGCCACAGTGATGCGTCCAGTGCGATTACTAATGATGAAATGTCCCTGGGCACCGGCCAGTATTTCATAGGTCACCAGACCATTCAGTCCCTCATCAGCATCTACTGCTGTTAACTGCGAGAAGAGACAGAAACACATTGAAATATGTTTATATTTATGCTGCCAGCAACGTCCTTACTGAGCCAGCCAAGCAATAAATATTTCTCAGTAGGGGGTTGCGACTGACTTCAGTCACAAACCCTACCAGTTTTGAAGATGAAAAAGAAATATAACACAATATAAATATATATATAATGTATTGCATGATCTGTTATCAAGTGAATTAGGCAGCCACAACTTCTTTCAAGCCCATTATTTATGGCATCCCGCTGCTTGTAATTATGAATAGCTCATGGTGTAGCTGGCTTCATATCTTTAAGGCCTTGAAACCTTTATCCAAGCTGCCCAGACCTCCTTTTTCATGCTCCTGACGTTGGAGCAAAAGCCCTACTATCACATAAGCAGCAGCATCCTCCGGGGGCCTGCGGCTCTCATAAACGGCTTATAAAAAAATCAGTTAAGCGGTCATACCCGACACTCTGTGACCCCTGGCCTCATTTCAGGGAGGGCGAAACGGCAGATTTTTAAGACAGATTAAACTTGACCTTTTCAGTGTCTGAATTTTTTTTAGAGAGGCTTTGCTAAGAGGACAGATCAACTGAAAGACGAAAAGATCATGCACCGACTACCAAGTAAGAGACAATGAAATGATGAAACTCCCCAACATTAATAGATATAGCAGAATGGGGTTACGGATTTACATTTTGAAGACTGTGTGTGTGTATATATATATGTACCTACGCATGTCCTGTGCATGTGAATGAAAGCTTGCTTTAGTAGGTATTAGTGTGTGTATATGTGCGTGTTTGATGAAAAGCACGACCTTTAAAGCCAGTGCTCTAATGAAACATGCAAACAATCTTCCTAATCAATACATGTATCAAAGCATATCAAATCCTGTTTTAAAAATCCTTTTTATTCAAGGGGAAAGATTGATAAATGATCCATCTGTGATGCGTACCACAATGAATTAACTTCAGCCATGATAGCAGCTGATCTGCTGGGTAAAAGGTTTCCCAGGCCTGTGCACTGAGGACGGAGAGAAACCTTCTCTGTGACTTGTCTGTCCTGACTGCAAGTGAGACGAAGAGAACTGTTCCAGGGGTTCTCCTGTCGACACAGTACACTGAATTGTTGTGTTTCTTATTTACTTTGAGCATGAAAGATCCTGAGTGAGAGAGTCTATGTGATAGGGACAAAGACGGAGTTGTAAAGCAGAGTGCCAGAGCGAGAGACCAAAAGAGAGGGAAGAAGGCGAGAAACGATTGTTGGATTGATCACCTGTAATACCGTCTCCCCTTGCTGCATGTCTGTGAAGACTTCGACGCTGTAGGAGACCTCAGCAAACGTGGGTGTATTGTCATTGGCATCAATGATCAGGATGTTGACAGTCACTGGGATACTCTGCTGGACGCCATCTGTTGCCACCATCTGTAAACACAAGAAAGAGAAATACATATATTGTAGCTTAAGAAACTCTAGACAAGTAAACAAGTCTGTTCACAAAGTTCGTCATTTAAAAAAAAGAAATCACAGAGAACTGATTTGTTTTTTTATTCAAGCTTATGCTTTCAGGACTGTTTTGCTTTGATAAAGACAATGTGTCTCAACATGTTTCTACCACCACCTTTGGCCTTTGTACATGTTCATTTTTCATTCCCTTAACGATGGAAATGCCTTTTAAGAGATGAGATGATGAGAGAGAAGAGAGCTTGTATAAAGCTTGCCTAAAGGACAGTTTGCAAACTTCATGTTTATTTGTCCTTGGCAGCTCTGATCGCCAGTACTTGGTAGGAAGGAAGAATGTGGACTAAATAGAACAACACACAAAGTGTAAGAGAGAGGAGATCTAAACAACAACTATGGCAGCAGCAACATAAATACACCTTTCTGTGGGGGACAGTGCTTTTCCTCACACAAATGTGGCTGTATTGGTTATGCTGTACATTAGGAGGGTTCCTTTAGTAGTAGCTAAACATTCACAGTGCAGGTACAGAAACACATGATAATATAAACACAGGCAGCTACTTCCTCTCCTATCAAACAGTGTCTCTGTTCTCCAGCCAGCCCCACGAAAGAGACGCCAGACGATCTTTGGGAGCCGAGGGAGAAAACAGATTTGGATCGGCACAACTGTACGTTAAGACTCCAAACTCACACACACACACGTGTGCCGACACGTCTCTGCACAGGACACATGTAAACAATGTCATGCGTGCCTCCTCATCTCTCTCTCTCTCTCTCTCACACACACACACACACACACACACACACACACACACACACACACACACACACACACACACACACACGTGCTGACACGTCTTTGCACAGGACACATGTAAACAATGTCATGCGTGCCTCCTCATCCCTCTCTCTCTCTCTCACACACACACACACACACACACACACACACACACACACTCTCTCTCACACACACACAATAATTATTGAAGGATGATATTTATCTAAATTAGATCTGTGTGCTCTCCTCCCCGCAATCTAGGATACAATGAGTAATTATAAAATTGATTTGAAACTTCTCACAATGACAATCTCTGAACTATTATCTTCAGGATAAACAAAAGCACAACTTTCAAAGCCTCTATGCCACTATCTAATTAAAATGATGTGTACAAGCTTTCAGCACGTATTGCATTCACTTGCACTGTGTGATAATTTAGCCAATTAATGTTGTAGCATGTGCTGTGTACAAATATGATTGGTAGTGTCGTGTGAGAGGTGTGTCAAAGTCCGATCCAAGTATACTATAGGTACGTAACAGTAGGACATTTTCCCAAGCATTGTGGCCAAACATATCATGGTAAAGCTTATTATCATGATTATCATCAAACTTTCTTACTTCAATTAGTGGTAACATCCAGAAACATCATTCTCCACAATGACTGCCTTGGATTTTGTTCACTGATTTTAATCTTTTCTAAATACATAGTTAAACCCTTTATTGGGTGTTCAATGGTTTACCATTTGCTGTAAACTGTAAAAAAAAGTTATTTAGTCTGTAGCCAATTGTATGAGTCGGCCGGCACCATAGTTTATTACAGTACAGTTGCCATGGTCAAAATACTTGAAACTGGAACTTCAGAGATAATAACATTGGATATTTTAATGATTTACTGACCGCCGAACTGGAAATGTTCCCGTTTTTCATTTCAGAAATTTGATCTCTTAAATCTAAAATGTTATGTTCAGAAGGTCTCTGGGAAACATGATCAACAGCACCCACTACACTATTCACCAGGCGATGAGCACCATCTTTTATTCTGGATGGAAACACTGATGTGAGGAATGTTTCAGAGAAATAGAAGAAAATCCTGCTGATGATCCTGGAAGGGAATTTTCCTCTGATATTGAATGCAGAAACCATTCTTAAGAGCTGTATTGAACTGTCACCACTGCAAAGCGGAGGCATATTTCCAGCTCTCACTGTAATGTGTAGTCAAAGTGGATCCTTAGCTTATTTTTCGCAAATATATACATGGAACAAAACCAGCATTTGAGATCCTCATACCTCGAACAAGAGAGAAAACTATACTGGATATGAATGGAAGGAGTAAATAGATAAACAAACATGTGTACGTCAAATTTTAATACACACAATCCGGGCTGCAACCAACTATTTTTTTCATCATCGATTAATCTGCTGATTATTTTCTCGATTAATTGTTTGGTTTATAAAATGTCCAAAAATAGTGATAATGAGAATAATCTCCATCCCAATTTTGTCAAAGTCCAAGGTGATGCCTAGATGTCTTTAAAGCAGAAAAACGCATTTAAGAGGCTAAAAAAAGCATTTCTTGCATGAAAAGTTACTTAAACGATTAATTGATTATCAAAATAGTTGGTGATTATAATTCCGTAGATTGACTAATCGCTGCAGCTCTACACATATATCACACCTTCATAAATTGTCAACCCAACCAACCCAACCAACCCAACCAAACCCAGCATTAGATCTGAATCCTCCTCGTTCAAAAACTCCTGCACTCTCCAGGGAACCATTCCCAAAGAGCTCCCTGCTGGTGTGGCGATGCTCTCTTAAACAAGAAGTATAGCTATGGAAGGAAGGGGGTACTTTATTTCCCAAGATGCTTCCATTCCTGAGCAGCGCAGAAAGAAGTGACTTCTGTAAACCAGGCCATCAATGTAAACCAAAACTCAAATAAACCTAAAAACACCATCCAATAAGAAGATTAATAACATATTATGAAGATTATAAGTAACTCAATGCAGAATCCTAATGGTAGATAAAGGAAGCTGCAGAGTTCAGACTGAACCGTCTCATATGTTCAAATATTAGAGAGTTCCCACAGAATAAACTCTTTATATGTCTCTTTGAATTAAAAGTTTTACATTTTAGGGAAAAACGTATTTGCTTTCTTGTTAAGAGTTAGATGAGAGATTTATTTTTTAACTAATTTGACCATACATATTAAAAGACATATAGAAATGTGCTGCAAATAGAGAAATGTATCATCCAATGGTTGCAGTATTCATCAGTGTTTAATGTTGAACAAAAACATTGTGTTCTGTACAACTAGTTTATGTTATATATATAATAATATATATATATGTATGTATACATATATATATAATATATATATATATATATATATATATATATATATATATATATATATATGTATGTATATATAATATATATATAATATCATTTATAGAACTTACATGAGGTACATGTCTAATGTTTCACCGATGGTTCACCTTTGGATGGGAATTTGTAAATTCAAGTGAACAGACCGTTTTATTTTTTATTTTATTTCTGTGCTATTTGACCACTGATAAAGGTCATATTGCTCTAAAAGTGTCAGGTCAGCTTTGCATCTGCAAGTGCCTCTTAGTATATAGCTAGCCTGTGACTTACTATTAATATACACAGAGTAGGACATGTAGGTCAAAGGGCTTTAGGGATGTCTTGAAGACAGCTACCACAGAGTCTTAGGCCTACCATGAAAGTATAGGCCATCTGTTTCTCCCGATCCACAGGTTTGATGAGCCGCAGGTATCGGATTATCCCAGTCGGGTTCAGGCTGAAGATCGTGGTGTAGTCATTCAAGGTAATCTTCAACATGGGATCTTTCGTCTTCCAACAAAAAAGATATACAAAAAGAAACAAGTTACCATGGTGACATGAGTGTTTCATCATTTCTTCCAAGGCCGCAGCTGTGGGACTGAGAAAACCTATCAAACAGTACATGTTGATGTGCCAAAGAGTTGAAAAAGTAATCTACTGGCAGGTCTCTCATCTATCTTAGGAAAACAGTGGAGAAGCAGCTGAGGATGGAACCAGAAACCCATGTATTTTTAATATGATTGTGTCACGAAAGAGAGGAAGAGAGGAAATTACTTCTGCTAAAACAACGTACAACCATTATAGTCGTTGTTCCTTTTTAAGGAAGACTATCGACCACATTAAGCAGTCGTTAAAGGGTATTGGTTTTATAGCTTTCGTTTCGTGTGTCCAGGTACTAAATAAGCTTAAAAACATTTAAAAAAAACAAAAAGAGCCATTTACCAAAGATGTATCATCACTGCTCTGGTTAGATTCTGTTAACAAATAAATCTGGAGGCCATTGTGGTCCATTGCCGCTAGTCTGCTTCGATTTACATCCATCAATGAGTCCTCTTAAGAGAGTTTGGTAAACATCAGGACCGGGTGGCTTATTGATTTTGTTATCTCTGCCTCAACTCCACTTTGATTTGTTAATCTTCTCCAAACACTGAGTAGAGACTTTTTTGAAAGATGAACTAAAGGTAGCAGTCATTTGTTTTGGCCGTGTGTGTGTGTGTGCGAGTGTGTTTCAACCAAGTCAAATATAAATCAGTGCAGATAGGGTATGAGGGAATTAAAAGTGTTCTCCACCGTGGTTGGTACACACACACACACACACAACCCTAACCACACGATCACACAGTTTGTTAAATGTGTCAAACAAATATGTCAAAACACCCTGTTCAGCCAAGTACACACACAACAATCAATTAAAAAGATTTTGTAGTTGGTATTCAAAGAGAATAATTGCATAAGTTTTTGGCTGAAGGAACTGCAGAAAACACAGCAAAAACATCCATCTGCATATAAAGAAGAAGAACACAGCACAGCAAAACACTCCAAACAAACACACTCTCTCCCAAAAGTCAGTGTATCAACTAGATTAATCTGCACACACCTGTCATTACCGGAGACCTGCATTGCATTTAATTCACCACTTGTGAAATAATAGAAAACATATCATTTCTGGTGCACATATTTCTGCGAACACACTGGAAAGCTTACAAATTGTTGTTTAGGATGTCTCCAGCAGTGATGAGTGCTCTCTGTTTGTTTTTACGTTGTGCAAAGTGATGAATTAACAGTAGGGATGTCCCGAGTCAGTTTGCAGAGTAGGGATAAAGCTGATCCAGGACTTTTTAATGGATCAGTACTGGTATTGTAAAGCTTATCCACCTCTGGTACTTTGTTTATTGTAACTTATTGTGCTCCAGGTATTCAAAGACGTCCATTTACAAAATAATGTAACTAACCACTTTCTAATGCGTAGCATAGCGTAGCGTAGGGATGAACGATTAATCTAATTTTTATTGAAATCGCGATTTGAAACAATGCGGTACGCAACTCGCAAAAGCTGTGCTTTAGGATGCCTGACCCAGGGTTTGAAGTGTTGTCTCGAAAAAGGCTTGTTGAAGAGTAGCTGCCTGCAAACAGCATACTTTGCCGTTGACTACATCGGGGAGAATGTTTCCCATGGACTAAGAAATAGTTTGTCCAGCTTGTGGCTAAAAGAAGAGGGCCAGACGTGCATCACCACTTATAATTGACCTAAGCTGTGGAACTAAATCAATGGAGCAGACTTCAGTGTTTTGGTGGCTACAGGTTGCATCTTGCAACTGGTAAGTGTAGCTCTCTCCCTCTGTGTTTAGTTACGTTTGCTTTACGATGTTATTGTTCGAAAGCACTTTGAGATGCATAGTTTGTATGATAAGTACTATATAAATATAAACTATTATTATTTAATGTATTATTATTACAATTATCATTATAGAATAGAATAAATAGAGCAACAGAACTTTGTAAACAGTCGGTTGCCCGTTTCTAGCACTGTCGCAAAAGCAAGACCGCACAGAGGGAGGCACAGAAAGACTTAAATCTACTGGAGCACTCGTTGATTACAGAGTGTCCAACAAGATGGGGCTCAAGGCAGAGGATGATTGGGAGGGTGTTGGAGCAGAGCAAGGTCTCGTCTCAGGTTCCGTCTCAAGACGTGATTACGCGTCACCTGGCCACCACTTGGCAGGACACAGAGGTTCTTGAATCAATCAACAACGCCATTCATCCTCTCTGAGTTTACAGATGCCCACTCTGGTGAAGCATATGTAAGCGTGTCATACCTGCATCTTCCAAGAATGTCAACTCTGGCTGAAAATGTGGAGGATATAGAGCCCTTGGCCACATGGAGGATAAATACAGCCGCCCACGCACACAGGAGCTTCTGGACATCAGTTCGTTCCTCGATCCAAGATTCAAGATTAACTACATAAGCGCAGAGAATGTCCCAGACATCAAAGCAAGAGTGGAGATTGAAGTGGAACAGGTGACCTGAGAGTGAACTTGTCTTGTTTTCTATGTGCAGTTTAGTAAATAAAAGATGCTACATGCAAAACAAGTTATTGTGTTTTGATTGATTGGCAATATCCCAATAACCTGGTGGAAGGTACACAGTGTTAACTTTCCGATGCTGAGCAAACTGGCTCGCAAATTCCTGCTCATGCCTTCAGAAGTTTGACTTTAAAACATTATATCGCAAATCAAATCACAATGGCAACATCTGTCAGAAAAATCGCTATTAGATGTTTCCACAAAGCTTAGCCCTAGCATACTAAACAGCAGACTTCAGATACAATTAATAATATCTACACTAACATTGTGCCACAGCGAGCAAAATGAGCGCTTTATCAGGTACAAACGAACCAGACAAAACCTTTAACATTTTGTTTTAAGTTGAGATGAAGAGAACTTGTCTGAATCCTTTCCTGCGACTTAATGGCCTCACACTGACTCCTCTGCAAAGATATTATTCAAAGATATTATTCAAAACACTGCAGGACGCGATCACATTAAATAGTCTAAGAACGGCGTCAAATCCCTTAATTTAATGGGCTTTACTGACATACAGTAAATATAGGCCTACTTTAAGCTATTAAGTGTGCACAGAGCAACTGTACTATGCAAGAAAACATAAATATTGGATTAATCTCTGTATCAAAATATATTAATATAATAATTAATATTAAAAGGACTTGCATTGGAGATTAAGAACCAACAAACTTGATCGGGACATCCCTATATTAGTGTGTGTGAGTGTGTGTGCCATTGTATCTAAAAGCAACCCCCTTTACCTACAGGTGTATCACCAGGATCCAGCTACAACAAGGAGAAAAATAAAAGCAGGAAAATGACTCATGAAAGTGTTATTTCTTTGCGAGTGCACAACAAAACTGCATGAATAAATGTGAACCGTTAATCAATATTTAATCAATGCACTACAAGCGCTTTGTGTTTGTATGAACACATGCATGGGTGCACATGTGTAAAGTGTAGGCAACAGTGAGCCGGACAGCCGCTCTTTCTTTCTACCTCCTCAATGTCATTATCCAGAGCGATGATTCCCAGGGGGGCAGTGAGGTTGGCACTGGCTGAGATAGTCGTACCCACTGGGGAGGACTCACTCACGTAGCCCTGATAGGTAGCAAACTGGAAATATGGTGCCTGGTTGTTCTCATCCAGGATTTCGATAATGAGGTCAGCATAGGCCGGGAGGGGGTGACCGTTGTCCTGTTCAGCCTGAAATTAAAAGACAAAAGAAGAAGAAAGGGAGAAAGTCAGTCATTTACTGTGAAAAAAACTGATAACCAGACTGCTGATGTATTAAGAAGTACTAATAAGGAATTGAAAGCATGGAAGCAACACACTCAAAAGTTATGCTGTCCTAACTATCATGCACAGGGGACAGAAAGGCATACTTTCTCGAGTGTCATTTTAATTACAAAAAGCTACATTTACTAAATTTAATCAAGGGTCCACTTATGATTAGGGTTTAGTAATTACTAAAGCACTTAACGCAAATACCATCATTTGTCGTGGAGAGGGAGTAATTAGTGGCTCTTGCTACTCTGTAGAATGGGTGACCATTGATAGAAGGAGGCTCGATGGAAACAATGCTAACTAAGGCAGTGCCAGAATTGACCAATTAACTAGTGAACGAGGATACTGGCACTTGTTTCCAATGTGGTCTGTCCATTACTGATTGTGCAAACTCAAATGAGCAGAATCCTGTGCGTGTTAATGCAGTGTTCCTGTTTTGCCTGAAAGCTCGAATGAACCGTGGAACAGTCTGGTATGACAACATCCTGGTTGACACCTCATCATCATGTTAATATCTTTCTCCAAAAACTGACATGCAGCATCCAGCCCTGGAACACAACTCATTTAAATGTCACATTGCAAGTCGGAATAAATATTTGATTTGAAATATTGATGTGGAAATTGCCGAATCTGGTAAAAGTCAGTTCTTGCGAAATGAATGTACTTCTATAAAATATTACTAAATACTAGAACATGCAGTGTAATTGGACAACATAAATGTTACAACACAGCTTACACACACACAGTAAATTCCCAGAGCTGTAGACTTTTGACACACCTGCATCCAAAACCAGTTTGTCTTTGTGTTACGTACCGTGGGACACAAACCAAACCGTATTGGATCATCTATTGAGAACGTAAACATTTCTTTCCCTTCATTTTCCAGCACACTTGGTGTGTGACATGCTTGCACAGTTCATTACCACAAATCAAAATCTGCGCTGCCCCTTCTCATCATTCAAAAAAGTGTACAAAAACCTAAAGAGGCTGTGCTTTAACCCGAAGTGTGTCTTACAGCAGCTCAGTGAATGTGGTGTGGTCAGGCTGTCACTGCAATCTTTCCCCTCCTAGGCACATATGTCACTGTTGGCTCCCACACTAGGATGCTTCAGAAACATTAAGGCTTTGAAAATACAGATGGAGAGGGGGAGTGAGGCGACATCAGTTTAAGCCATGACCTGGAACTAATTCTGCACATTAGCTCGATTTCACTGGGCTTGTGTTGCAGAGTGCCAATTGTAACAGAAGAATATAGTTTTACAGCTAAATGGTAAAGTGCTGGGGCCAAAACAACTGCAGTTTCTTTTTCTTTTTTTATATCGTGCTATGTATTTCCTATAATAGCAGAGCCCTGCTACACACGTCTTCAGTTTTGGCACATCAAGCTGAGTTTCACTCCAGTTTATGTTTTTATAGGCATCGCAATAATACGCCAGACTATCTTCCCCAAGCATCTTCTATCTGTTTCCCTTATCTGAGATATAATAGAGAACACCCACACTGCGCTGCCCCAAAGATCCAAACTGCTCACATAAACACCTGAGGGACAAGTGGTGTCATTGACAGACAAAGTGTGTGTGTGCCTGGATGTTCTCTCTTTTACTCTGCATTCATTTTTCGTCTCAAAGAGAGAAGACGGGGTGTAGGATTACAGTGCTCCCTGCTGATTTAGCTCTTTAGCGGTGTCCTTATTTCTGGGAGGCAGTGCTAAATGACCGGTGCTCCACTGCTACTACACACAAGCCAGCAGGAGATTCACTGCTCCAAAACGTCACTGTTTCTCAGTCTTAATTCTCCTGTCCTGACTCCGTCGTCCTTAGAGTGTCATACTGCATCTCTTTGCTTGCCTTTTCTATTTAACACAATAACTATCCATCTCCGTCTGCTTTCTTCACTTGTCTTCATTTCATCCCCGGTGGAAATTTCTCCAATCAGGATCAATCAAGTCTTTTGAAGAACAACACATGGGTTTTAAAGAAATACGCTTGAGAAGCTGCAGCTCGTTCCACCATTGGCTTTCTATTTTTATTTTAAAGCATTAGCTATGTACACCACATACCGTGCTGCATCAGAACTCTCAAGATTCCCAAGTCTAATTCTCACTTTCCTGCCCCTTGGAGTCCTTGAGCAATGGTCTCCCCCCCCCCCCCCCCACTATGACTTAAGTAGATAAGGCTCCTCAAGTGCCATCCTCCACACACATCTCTCCATCTATCTTGATGTTTTTATGCTCCCCCTTCCCCTAGCTATGCACAATCCTCCCGAAGACATGCAAAATGTCTCCCATATGATCAATCTCCCCTCGCCTTCTTCTCTTGTGGAAATCAGCTCTTCCCCTCATGTCTATGCTCCACAGCTATCCCGGTAAACAGCCGGTTACACAGCGCTCAAAGGTGTCTGGAGGTTAGTGATGGGTGGATGGAAAGTTCATCTGCACTGCTGCTTTGCACCAACAGCACCGAAGCAATCCCTGACTCCAATCCAAATTAGGATTCATGAGAGTGCAGCAGCCTATCCTCCTGCTAAGTCCATAAATCATAACATCTTTTTCACCACCCCATCTCTAAAGCAGCTAAAGATAAGCTTAATGGCCTTCAGGTTATCTACTGTAGGTGGAGCGGGAAAGTGTGCATGCTTAAGTTATGGAGATACGAGTTAAACTTGATTTGGCACAAGCACATTAAAAATATGAGTACAGAGTTGAGCTGTTTCATAAATCTTTGCCCACCTAATGTGGAGGCAGCAGGATAATCAATATTCTATCCTGGGTTGAACCATGATAATGGCAATCAAGCTCCATCTGGTTCAGTAAATTAAACGTTCATATACATTTTGGACAATGGCTTTCCGTGACTTTTCCATGACTTTAAACCAATTTTCACGAGTAAACATTCTGCGATTTCTGTGTGTATGAAGAAGTACGTATAATAAATGAACCCCAATAATTCCACTCAACCGTTTAGTTTTATTCAAAAGTTACGCCGTAAATCTTGTCATCAGTATAGGTGACTTCCTGTAACCTTTGAGAAAATAAAACGAGCACTGATCGTTTTGTTTACCTTGATGATGAGCGTGAACCTTTGATACAAGTCCCTGCTGATGGGCTGCAGAACACGCAGCTCTGCAGTGGTTCTGTTCAGGGAGAAATACTCTCGATATGTGACTGGATGACCTGCAATAAAAAAAAATAAGAACATTCACAGATTTGGATTCAGTGCTTTTTATGATAACATCTAGAACACCAAAAGGAACATTCAGAAGTTAAGCTGTGGCATGCCGACCGAGCCAAAGGACATTAAATGCGCACAATCAATCAAGATACGTGATGCACCTACCAACCAGGATGTAGTAAAGAATGCTGGGTCTGTCTGATGGGGGCTGTATGTTTCTGTCCATGTCCACGGCCCGGATTGCAGGGGTCACATTCAGTGGGTTCAGTTTGCTCTGCAATACGGGGAGGGGGAGTAAGTCAACAACACGGCAAGACAATCAGATGCATATCCGATTATTTTCTGTTGACTGTGTAGTTGTAGCACATATATTGTCTCCTAAAACAACTTTGAGTGCATTATTATGCAGAGACGGAGATGTTTAGTGTCTTATAAAATTGAAAATTCCACTTTCCAGTTCCAAGTTCTAGGGTATCAGCAGCCCTGTGTGTGCTGTTTATCAATATTTTGGCTACTGTATAATCTTATGTGACGTGTTGTATATCACTTGCAACTGTGCAACTCCAGATAAAAACAGCTCTATAGAGAAGCTGCCCTGGACTTTATCCCTGGCCCATTAAACTGTTTTCTACTTTTAAAGGGGATGAGAAGAGCTGCTGCAATTGGGCTTCCTTGAAGACGGAATATTCAATGTTCACTCCAAAGAAAACCGGTCAATTATTAGGATATTTAATTAATAAGCCAGTGCTATCCGATCTATTTCTCATCAGCATGCTTCTAAACACGCCAAATAGAGCTTCACATCAAGGATAATCAGCTTGTGGTGCTGTAGGCTACTTTTCCTTCCCATGCATAATAAGACATCATCAGCTCTAATTACCCAGCACTAACCTCAACACTTTTGCACTAACATATGGCTAAGTGGGAATATGTTTAGCACATCACATTTAGGAATACCTCTTCTCATGCAAAATGCCTCCATATGGCTGATACAGTATGAGTGAGTATGCTAAGAGGCCCATGCTAAACTTCCTTAGAGCAGACAGGCACATGGCCATCAGCTCTCTGGCAGGAAGAATCCCTCCTCAGGGGGGTATATTTATATCCCTCAGCTCTGGAGTAATCCTTACACCCCTCCCTTACCAGCCCTCTCGCTTTTACAATGTCTGGAGGTGCGCTAAATCAAATCCTTCTAGCTCTGCACAATGATGATTAGCTATAATACCCTCCTCCAGCAGTCATTATCCAGGGGACTCCAGAGCCCACATTATATCCCCCTAGGGCAAAAAATAAATACAGATCAACTTAATAATGCCTGTCTAGCCATTGTGATTAATTACAATACACTCATCAATTATGAGACGACAAATCTCCCCGTGGACAGATATGTTAGCATAATGGTTACATTGCAAAATGGAGAAAAATCAGAGACCAGCAAAAACTGCAAAGCTAATGTAGGCCACTGCTAAAAAAACAGTTATGAAATTAAATATCTTTTTCAAGGAAAGTAAAAGAAGGTAGATGATATCAAATAGTCTAAATACACTGGCAATGTTTTGGACATCCTTTTGAGGGCACTAAGAGGACTAGGAAAATGTCAAATCAGACTTCATTGGCATGCGGCTCTGGTAAAGATGAAACATACAGTGTTTTGAGGGGGGGAAAGCAGAGAGACAGGGAGAAAGGCCAGCATTTCCTCACACTAATGAAAAAGCTTTGGTTTGTGCAGCCTCATACTTAGCAGTCTGCAAACCTTTCATCATAAATTATACATTATGGGCAAACTCTGAATGGAAAGTCTGTACAAACAAGGGCACTCAACATGGCAGCTTCCCCTCAACCAAAGCTACACACACACACACACACACACACACACACACACACACACACACACACACACACACACACACACACACACACACACACACACACACACATGCATACATGTACTGTATAGACTGTTCTGTATACTTGTTTTGTTTTACTTCCTCTCTCCCTGTAGACCTCAATCTATAACCTTGGATTTTCTCAACCAATCTATATAGTTCCAGTTGTGTCATTATTGCAGATATCTGTGTTATTTAATCGCTCTCGCTCTCAGTGTCAGTTTAATTCAATTCAGTTCAACTCCCATGTTCGAAACATGTCAACCAAGTACACTTAACTCATACTTGATGCAGTCTTTTTTCCAATACAGCTTCAGAGCAGAATTCTCAGATATGTGGATCCTATTATTTCATCACGCTTCAGTCATTGCTGCTAATGAAACTAGAAATTGCTTTGACAAGCTATAATTAACAAAACCAACAAAATAACTTGTTACTTATTTGTAAAACAATTCCACATATTAGAAAAATATGAAATGCTTTGACATTGCAGTAATTTGTCCACATTAACAACAGTATACTGTATAAAACTGAGATAAATTCATTATCACTTTGTTGTGGAAGCCACTTTGAAAGCATAACTTTGAAAGATAGCATATACTGCAAACTGGAAAAATATTAAACTTTCAATGTACATGTGACAATCATTTATAATAAATATAATTTAAAAAGTCACATGACAGAAAAAAAATGGGACTCAATTGATTATATTTCATAAAAGTGGCCAAAAAATAATTATCAAAAAAAAAAAAATCCTCTACAAAATAATGATTTAAATTATATTTAAAGAAGGGTGGTCAAAGGGGTTCAATTACAGTAGAGAAGCAATGGTATAAAATAAAAAACATTTATTTCCTTTTGTAGCCTAAAACTGTTTGTATTTTCAGTTATTAACTACACAAAGAAAATGTCAAAGTAATTTAGTAATTTAACTACTTGAATCACTATGCTAATATGAATGTAGCCGCAAGTTACTGCAAAATGTAGTTAAACTAGTTACATGTAGTTTACTGCTCCCCAACACCGATAATTATACTGGCATGTCTAGAAATGTTATTTTAGTAGATCCACAGCTGAAACAGACAACAACATTCACATCTTTGGGCAATTTAGAGGTTTCCAATTCTAATTAGCTCTTGTACTATGTATTTGGACTGTGAGAGGGAACTCGAGAAGGACCCACATGATGACGCGGAAAATATGCAAACATGCAAACATACATGAAAGGAGCTGAGATCCAAATCTTTCTGCTTGGAGGACACCACAATGCCAACCTCAATCCAGAACAGTCCAGTAAATCTAAACAAATCCAATCTACTGCTCCAGTCCAATACAATTCAACTCAATACAGTTCAATCCAGTGGACTCTAGTCTGAACTGCTGATGAGGACTGTGTTATGCAGTTGAAACCGCCAGAACAAGCGAGTAAGTAGACCTTGAGGTGAGATTGTTTGCTGTTTCCAAGATCATGAATAAGCCGTCACACTCCATTTGTATGAGAAGTCCCAGAGGTGATCCGAATCATGGAAAGATTACACATCTACAGTTCCACGGCAACTGATCCGACTCCAACTGCTGATGAAGCTCATGTGATATGATCAAAACCACCAGCACCGTACTAAATGGACCTTCAGGTGGTTTTGTTTGGATAAGTCTAGTGTAGTCCGATCCAATAATTCAACGCAGTCCAATTCAGTTCATATCTTTTCATGGACATTATATATAGATTTCTACAGACGGAGATAAAGTGTTTATAGATATACATATAATTTGTAATGATGCACTACCTCAGACTCTTTATCTCAGCTGCCACACCATCTCCCTCTCTATTTTTCCTGCTTCTATGAATTCCAGTAGTGTTTGGCTGTCATCCCAGGTCAACTCAGCCTACAGCTCTAATTGCTGGTCCAACAGACCAGAAACGCTCCTGTAATCACCATGCTGAGACAGAGCAGCAAAGATAACCCAGCCTCCAGCCTCCAGCCTCCAGTTGTGGAGGCAAAACACAAGGTGTAAGCGGACAATTAGGCTTCTTAACAGGTGTGGCACAGTTTAACATTTAGAAGGAGTGCACATATGCTGCACAAATGTCTCACAAATATGAATTATGCGCCACAATGCACATGGACACAGAGGACGACAGATAAAACGGAACCCGCGTGCATGAAATTCAAGAATATGCGCATAATATTAACAGAGGGAAATTTGTTCAAATGACCTTGTGGAACAGCAGCATGTTCACACTTGCCTGTCTGCCCGGTTCTTACCGGTTCAGTGAATTCAGGGATAGCAACATGGTAGGTGAGGGGGTTGCAGTCACGGGTGTTGTTCACCAAAACGCAAGGCAGGAACATGGGGCCGAGGTCGTCCCCGTCCAGAACGTCCACAGTCAGAGTTGTGGTAGCCGTCCGTCTGTTGGGGAGGTATGGAGCGCGGTCCTGGAAGATGAACAAACGTTTTCAATATCGACCTTCAAACTCCTAGAGACTGTTGCTTTGTGCACTGGGGCTACACACTGCTCGAGCTAGAATCAATATAACATGTTAAAATCACGACAGATCTCTGCAACTGTTTTTCAGCATATGTTAGAGCGGTGGCTGTTATGGAAGCTGTTCTGTTTCTATTCTTAATTTGTTTGGCTGCAGGAAATGGGGACTGAAAAAAACATTGCCTTATGCTCTAAGTAGAACATTATTTAACAATTTTCTGGAGTAAAAAAAAACCGGAGCGTAATCACTCCTTGATAACACATTTGGTATCATGCAATAAGGAATACAACATTCAACAACAGGTTGTAGGAGAGTTTTGATATAAAACATTTAATCTTATGGTTTCTTTGCTACAATATATTCTCTACATATTAAATGCACATCCTTGGCAGAGAGCTTGTTAACTCACTCAGGTAAAAGGGCTCTTAGTCTATGTATTGAATGGGAGGGATGTAATGATGCAAACAATATGCCTGACTTCACACCACTTCAAACCAGACGGAACAGTACGACTCCTATACATTCCTCTAAACATTTTCTTTTCAAGGATATAATTCTTGGCAATAAAACATGTCTTTTCAGCAGCTATCTATTAAGATCCCCCCCCTCTGTGGTACTGGTGCTTCCCGGAGTGGTATCCTGCGACGTGAGCAGCACAGCACTTCAAAGAATTGCGCTGTTTGAGTAATTGAACTCTTGACACAAGCAGCGCAGACTTCTAGTAAATACAATGTCTTCTTTCTTTCTCTTACTCTGACGAAAAGAAAAGAAAATCTCCCTGGAGGACCTCTTTCCAGTGTAAAGGGTTGAGTCTTATTTGCTACCTCGTGGAGGAAATGGAGAGAATAGGACATGGATTAACTGCTAAATGCTGACAGAAAGGCAACACTTCCATTTTATAGCATAGAGTGTAATATTTGACCACTGCTTGACCACTGATCCAGAAGAGATTGTAATGATGTGAATTATGATAACTGTTTATTTTATTGTTGAAAAGAAAGGTTCTGTATATTGACACTTTCAAACAGGAAGGAAACTGAAATATCCAACAGCATCTTAGCCTGAGTATTTCTCTAATTAAAGCCACATTCTTGGCCCATGGGTTCTGCTCTTGGTCAACAGACATTTACTGCCTGTTGACTCGGGGTAAGGACTAGAGAAAGAGCATTACAATTGCCTTCTTTATAACTCATATTGACATCATAAGGACTCCTTGTTTTATAATATGTTCAGTCATGCTGCCAAGTGAGAGTGTGAAGGAAAAGTCCATCCCTCAAGTAAAATCCATAATTATGCATTCATAATTAACTCTGATATGCAAAGCTGCTCTGGTATGTACATACAGTTATCTCAGAATGTGTCAAAGACAGTTTCAATCACTTTTAATTAAAAAAATATGTAAGCCATCTCTGAATTAGTATTAGTTAAATGTGCGTTAAACTGCTTGTCCGTGGGATGTCCTTACTGAATGCCAAATGAGAAATCTCTAGTTACTTACCCTCTTATGATTGGTACAACTGAAAATAAAAAGAGTGATTTGCTAAATGATGACCATATTTCTTAAACAAAAAGAAATAATAATACACCAGACCTTTCCTTAAAACAGCACTCATTAATAGAAATTATGAATTGCAAGGACTTGAACTCATTGAAGCAGAAAACTATTGACTTCAAGTTCAAAACATCTGCCCCTTAAAATAACTAAAAGATCTGAAATATGGTAAAAACACTGTTATTCTCTTAGGCCATGAAAAGAAAACTGGACTTGAGAGCTCCAACTCCATTCTCCAAATAAACATTTGTCAATACAGCTGCTGCAACAGAATACAAAGCACATCTTGAGATATTGGCTTTGTGGCATTAAGAGTTATTTACCCTCAAGGTCAATGCTGAGGTAGACAACCATGGAAGAAAAAGTATAAAATCAAGGGAGCCTTTTGAATCTGTTCATTTTGAGCACTTACACGTCTTAACAAAAGTCACTTACATTGGCTTGGACCAAAACCAGGTAGCGAGTTCTCTCCTCATAGTTTAGCCTCTCTGCCAGAATTATGTGTCCTGAAAGGGTGTTTGCGACACTCACTGTTCTGTTTGAGGCCTGAAAGAAAAAGAGAGTCGATATGATAAGACAGAAAGAAAGGTAGATGTGAGCAATAAGTCATGATTGTTGAAGAAATTTACAATGGTGTAGAGGGTGTTTATCATGGCGTGACTTGTCCATATACCGGGTCATTGGGGTTGTAAAGTATGCCGTATTCTATATGTCCATTGGGCCCATCGTCAATGTCCGTAGCTCCATTATTCCCTGAGAAGCCGGTGAAAATGGTCGTTCCAACTGGTGTGAGCTAGAGAACAATATGAGGAAAGAAAAGTCAGCAGCTCAAACTGCCCACTGTGAGTACAACATCTACTTACAGCAGTGAGCCCATGCATACAGCTATTACTGTTTCCACTCCAGCACATTAGTAAACAACAAGAAAAAATAAATATCAAAAAGAGGGAAATGTTGCAGTCAGCAGCAGTCTGAAGGCTTACATGCTAATGGAATAACAAAAAGTAAGTATGAGAACCACTGCTGTTCCCCAGAGCACTCAGCAAAGTCCACAAGAGCAGGCGGTGGGCCGGAGAGCTTGTTCAGGGGAGAAGTTGACAGCAATGTAGAATGACTCACTGAGGCAGCTGCATACAGTACGGCTATAATAACACAATGTGACAGAAATTTCAAACACACAATGTGCAAAAAAATGTGAACAACAGAGACGAAAGTAGTTGTTGTTGGGGAATCTCAAAAAAACACTTGACCGTAAAGTCAGAAGATTTAATGAATTGTCTTGAATCAATTGCAGGTGTTGCAGGTTTGCTCACTACACATATATTAATAATTCCTGAGCACTCTTATGGAAACAAAGTCGAGAAAAAAGAACAAATATCTTGACTGTTATATTTCACAGGGAAGTAGCACCTGGTTTGTGCAGCCACATTGTACAGAATTAATGTAAAAGACGAAGATATTGAAGTTGCTATTATTTCATATAACCAAACTGAAACATAATGATATGTGTAGCTAACTGGAACCTAACTATTAACTAATAGCTGCAGGGAGTCAGACAGTCATCTCAATAATATTGAGTCAACAGCCTAATTTGACTCGACGGGACCATTTTGACAGCCAGATTTTAAAATGTCAGACTTCGGTACTGATGGTAACAAAATAAGATTCTTAAGGCAGACAGCAATGCAGGCCACTCTGCCATCTTTGCGGATCTGAGCCAGGGACACTGAGATGAATGAGCTGAAACATTAAAATTCTGCATACAGTGTCACAAATCCCACAGAAACAAAAGCAGGAGTCGCTCCCTCACCTCGTTTACCGCTACATAGTAGCGTGGCTGCTGAAAGCGAGGGGTGTTGTCATTCCTGTCCCTCACAACAATCCGTACCTCGTGATAAATGACAGTACCGACCAGCTCATTGGTGCACTGGACCTGAACCACGATGGTGGTGATGTAGTTGGGGGGCTGAAAGAGAGAAAAGGAATGGAATTGGAATGGAAGTTGTTATACATTCTAATTCTCTAAAGAACAGCATGTGTACCTCATCAGAGATGATAAAATAGCAGCTGTACTGACCTTCACGGATGTCAAATACTTGCAGTTAACAAGCTGACCAACAAGTACAGCAAACACACAATAACATGAAGCAAAAGGGGAGAGAGGTTTTAGCAAAAATGTCTTTTCACAAAGTGCCTTTGTAGCCGAGTGGTTACAGCGTGTGACATATATTCCGGCCTTGAGTCCTTTGCTGCATGACCTCTCTCTTCCTCTCCCTCTCCCTCTCTCTCCCACTCCACCAAAACAAATCTAAATCAATAATCAACCAAAATTGCCTTTCAATCTTCTCACTAATTATGCTTTGCAAAGTATTGTTGTAAACAAATCAAAGCTTTTAAAAAAAAATGTATTCAAAGACGGACTGTGGAGCCTGATTATGCTTTTTAAATATTACATTCAAATAAATTATGTATACGTCTGATCAAACGGAGAGCTGCGAGCCTTGTGCCATGTTCTGTTTAAAATGTATATTGGACAGCAGCAACTTGTCTCATTGCCACCACTTCTTGTCAGACATCATCTGAATTTAGGAACAGGAATGATTTAATGCAACCTGGTTAGCTTCTCCCTCCCCTTCTCACTTCCAAAGGTTTGACTCCCATGTGCTCCTCCACTGTCCACTTTCTCCTGTTAATTGGCCATATTTCTGAGATATTACCATTAGTAGCTTCACTTATAGCACCACACACTCCAAAAACAGCTTCCTCCCAATGGCAGTCTCACAACACTTAATACCCAGTGAACCTCTCACCTCCCTCATATCCTTTACTGTACCATTTAAACTCATCTGTATTCACTGTAGGTTAACTGTAAACCCTGGAGAGCTGTACGGAACATATTACATACACACGCACCGTCTGCATTTAATCATTCACTTACTATATTTAGCACTAGGGATGAATTATCATGCTGACACCAATGACTACCTACGTGGTTGCTATGTTACATTTTGCATATTTTATCTTTGTAGCTTAACAACAGTGAAAAACATCCTGACATAAAATGTGTTATTAAAAGGAAAGAGTCTAGAATCAAGGTGAATTGCGTTATTTTATTGATTATTTTGACATGATAGCCACATTTGCAAAATGCTAATTTAGGCTATCTCACATGTCAGGTTTGATTTATTACTTTCCTTATCTGTTCACTGTTTGTAAGCGTTAAGATGACAAATAACTACCAACAAGGAGCCAAGTGAAAAACAAATGAAGTAAACTGCTTATGTGTTGCACATGTAAAGACAATATACTGGATCCAGAAACTGGCATAAGCCCTTATCAAAATTTTGAGAAATTTAGATAAGCTAGCTAGAGCTAGTACTCTGATAGAAAACCAGGAATGTGTGGCTTGTTAACACATCTTTCAGGTTTCTTATCATTCTCTGCAATGTGTGCAGGTGCTTCATCAGTTCAAAGTATGTATTAGTCAGTCAGTAAAACAACAAATATGATCAGGGTTCGTAGTACAGAGGCGCTACGGGGAGCTCGGCTCTCCTGACAGAGACATGTGCTCCCCAGAAAGTGTCAACGTGCGTGTTTACGCACAGTATCTTTCTAGTGAACGTGTTCTGGCTCATTAGATGCTTTTCTTCATATTATGAGCACAAAAAGTAATACAATTTTCTGAACGTCTATGACAATTTGGTCAACGCTACTTTAAAACAAAAGCGTTTTTTCTTTTTCATCATCAATTGGACGACCTCCCACTGGACTCAGAAATTATATTAAATGTTGAGTAATAAGTACATTTAAATGTCCCTGATGAAACTAAATATTTAGAAACTCACCTATATTCATTCAAATGGGCACTGTGTGTGTGTGTGTGTGTGTGTGTGTGTGTGTGTGTGTGTGTGTGTGTGTGTGTGTGTGTGTGTGTGTGTGTGTGTGTGTGTATACAACTTGAACATGACCATGAGACCAGTGACGAGAGGACAGAATTAGCTTGTGTGAAAACTGTAATCTGCCAAATGAGCTCACACAAGAGAAGCTATGTATTCATGTATGTATTCATCTCTCTGATATCTTACTACAGATCGCCATCCATAGTCCTGTACTCACGTCTCTGTCCAGAATGCGCCCGGTGCTGTTGAGGAAGAGCCTCTGTCGTGATGGTTCCAGTATCACCCAGTAGTCATAGTTGTCCAGTAACGTCAGTGAGATGGTTCTGTCTGGGTCTTGGGCGCGGCC
Organism: Cottoperca gobio; assembly: GCF_900634415.1. Taxonomy (NCBI): domain Eukaryota; kingdom Metazoa; phylum Chordata; class Actinopteri; order Perciformes; family Bovichtidae; genus Cottoperca; species Cottoperca gobio. Next base: position 15,693,384 of record NC_041369.1, on the reverse strand, counting down.
GTTTATCTGCATGTTTTCCACCAAGACTGTACCTGTAAAGGCAAAACAGTCTCCAATTAATACATGTCCCTCTTGTTAAAGGACATTCAGTGTTTCACTCTTTTATTGTAACAGCATGTTATTAAAATCAGGTTGGTGGTGGATGATAAAAGAACATTTTTATGTTTTTTCAAAAGACCTCTGCTACTCGTTGACAAAATGTTTTGTTGTTGAAAAATAATACTGAAAAGCAAAAGCACTGGATGATGAAGGTCATATTACTTCAAAAAATCAGCTGAAATGAAAAGAGATTAAAAAACAAAGAAGCACAGTTTTGTTAAATAATGCCCAAATGGAGCTTATTTGAATGAAGGTTTTATACTTTCTAGACCATAGCAGATGTTTTTCTCTTTAATATGCTTTTTATCATTCTACCCTTTCTGGAGGGAAATTTACATATTTGTTTATAATTACTCCTACGTTGACCACTCAACAGCCCACAAGACTTTAAAAAAGAAACCCTTAGTTAGACTATTCCACATCGTATGTAGGCAGATCTCTTTATATTCCACAGCTTTTAATCAGTGACTGATTTGCCACAGGGGCCCTTTGGGACAACCCTCCCAAAGCCTGTTAAATCTCAGTACTGATTTACTATAAGCAGCCAAATTAGTGGATTTATGAAATAACTGGTAGTTCACTATAAAAAGAAAAAAGAAAAATACAGGAGGAGCAGTGAGGAAGTATTTGAAATAAGATCAGTGGTGCGAAAATAAATTCAACATCATAATTAGATAAAAGCACACCTTGACGTGAAAGTTTCCCATTACAAAACAACAGTTTTAAAACGTTGAATTGAAAGTAATTAGAAAGTTGCATGCATACTACAAATATATGTAAATAAAAAAACATGTATTGACATTTGCAGTCACTCTAATGCAAGGGTGGGGAACCTCTGGCCTCCGGGCCGTGACGAAAAAGGCTCTCGAGCGTCATTACAGCACAAAACATGCCAAACTGCACGAGCTGAAAGGACGAGTGCGTTTGGATAAAGTTAACGCTCTTCGGCGGAGTTTGGCCCAACAAGCAGATCTCTCCAGAGCGTAACATACAAACATGGAAAGATAAAACAGAAAGATGCATTGGATGAAAAGGCTGCTTTTTTTGCACAGCATGAAAGAAAGGTGAAATTAATGGAATGCGTCTTAAATGTTTTAGCAGAGATTATGAGTTCATTATGAGTATGGCCCTCGAAGGATTTTGTAACAATTGAAATGGACCCTGATGGGAAAAAGGGTCCCCACCTCTGCTCTAATGGATGATACATACCCATCAATCTGGTCTAACCTCTCATATTCTTTCTGAAACCATTTAGGATTAACTCCTCCACACATCTAGGTTTTAAATAATTGATTATTTGTTGTCATATTTTTATTATAAAACCCCTCCAACATGTATCTATATCAACTTTGTTATCATCCAACATTATATCATACAGATCATGTCTCAGATCCAGTTGAACTACTATCAATGGCAACAATGAGTTCAGTTGGTTCAGTTCAGTTACCAAACACACAGCTACACGTTTTTATCCAAACATAAGTATATTTGGATAATAAACATGTCCTGCAGATTTACTGTAGACAGAATGTGTTTACAGTCAGGACTACTTTCAATTTCACTTCAATATTTGATATTTCCACACAGGACGAGAATGAATTTATGAACGGAAAAGACGTATATCAAGCTTACAGCCTTTAGGAGTTACAGCAGCGTGACAGGCTGAACCATGTGAGCAAAATCACAGCTGCCAAGCATGAAAAACACATACTGAGTTCTTAATTATTCAGCGTCTGTATTACCTCTATTCATCCCCTTTTCATCACACATTTCACATGTAATCTACAATATACCTGAAGTGAGGTGGTGACTCTACAGAATACATTGGGCTTTCTCAAAACAAGGGAGTTTCAATCTAGTAAATTTAACCACATATGGATGTTGAAATACTGTGGCGATTAAAAGCACTTGACATGCCTCGCCAATCTACCAGCAGTAAAACCTAAGAGGGTGGTTGTACTTTAATGGGCTTTTTAATTACTGCTCATAACATATTGAATTTCATCCTTTCATAAAGCAAGTTCATCCATTTTGCAGAGTCACTCAGCCTCTCAGATACTCGGGAAGGAGTACAGATGGAGGTGTGATGGAAGCGTTCGCCTTGTAATTATAATACCCACTGCTGCGTTTTTTATGCTACTATTAATGACTGCACACCCTGTTTGCAGCAGTCAGGGTTTGATGCATTTGCAAGTTGTAATCACAAGGACCTATAATTATCTGTCTCACTTGGGCTAAACTCCATCTGAAGAATGGATCTTCTAAGAATTCAATTTAAAAGTCAAAAATACCCCCCCCCCCCCCCCCCTGTTGCTGGTTCATTAATCTAAAACACAGCTTTTCATAAATATACCTGCCTCAGTAACTTGAGTGGGGAGCTACATCTTTTTAAAACTCTCGGGTCGTAAATTACACCACTAATGATATTACAAGGGAGGCTGCAGAGAGCCTCCTTTCTTTCTCAAGTTAATTGAACTTCAGCTTTTTTGCTGTGACAGCCACTACTCCCACTGTTCTGGGCACTTCCTCTCTCAATCTCAGTCACGCAGCAAAGTCTCATCAGTCAAGAGGATGCCAGAGTCTATCAGACCTTTACAAACAAGCGCTACCCAGAGCTCAACCGTGCTGTATATTTCTAAATAAATACAATCTCAGTCTGTTTAGTAGCCTGTGACTCAGTCAGGGTCATCTCCGGTCGTAGGCGCCTCTGATCTGGGCTTCACAGTGAACTAACCCCACAGAGACGACACAGAGGGTCTACTTTTATCCCAAATATCAATAATGTTGGCATCCATATATGATGGCACCAGTCCACAAGTGTGGAGGACTGTTTCTGAAAGGGCTCCAGCTTTAGTATGAATACACCTTGCGGTAAGGTTTATTGGTATTAACATGGAGTCCTGTTTTAAATGTACTTTCAGCTTTAACCATAATCTTGATTCAGTGCCACAAGAAGGCCAACCAAAAGACATAAGTAGGTATGAGAAAGTAGAAATAAACAGTATAAACATAGCTAAAAATTCAAATGGGAAACAAAACAAGTGTTTTTTCTTTTTTAATTGTTTTACATTATTTAATCTCTAAAAAAACCAAATAAGATAAAATAAGATTATTTTCCCTATGAAGGTAGATAATAAGCACACTTGTATGTGGTATGTTGTTGAAGGATGGGAGCTAAAATTAATTTTGTGAGAAAATAGCTGAAATTACTATGCAAAGATAGCTCTCTTCTGAAAGCTGCAGGATATAAATGAACAAAAAATCCAGTCATAGCTCATTAAGTATGAATGTTCTCTTTAACAGGTGTTTAATGGCTCTCTCTTCACTCACAGTTCCCTCTCTTTCTTTCTTTTTAATGCACCATTTGAACCACTTCTGCAAAACTTTGCACTTGACTTTAACCATTTTGTACCAACCTTAAAGACCTTTTTTATGAGTGAAAGTTCTCAAGGAAATTGTAGATTTAAAGCTTATCACATTACTGAAACTAAAGTTTGTGAAAGCAGGAAATTAATGATTATAAAACAATGTGAAAAATTAAATGCAACGTTCGATACAGTTGCAATGTTGCTAAGCAGACTCAGCAAGCACTGGGTGGCCATTACCAACACAGTGTTTTACTGTTTAAGTCTCAGGCAACACTTTTAATATAGGACTGAATGACAAGGTAATTTCAGAAAGTCTCTGAGGGGAGTAGACCCCCCTATTGTTATTTCACATTTTCAACTGCCTCGACAACATCTAATTCACACTCATAATATCTATTTCCACCACTACGTGGATGACACAGATTTACTTGGGCAATGACCAAGCACACATGTGCAGTGACCACAGCTGTTTTTAGTTCATCCATTACTGCTGCCAAAATATTTTGAGATCTTCATAACTGGCCAAAATAACCAAACCACCTGGTTTCTAACCCCCTCTTTCTCCCACTGGAGAAATCCTTTTGAACAAACTCGGTATGAATAAACCAGTGCTAACTAAGCATGCTTCCTTTAACTCAGGAAAATTCAAAAGATTAAGCATAACTCTCCCTCCAAAACACCTGGACACTGTCTTTGTAATGTCCCATTTGGATTATTGTATTCCCCTTTTATTTGGAAATGGTAAAAAGGTTTCTCAAGTTTCATTCCGTCACGTAAATCAGAGCATATTGCTCCCTACCTGGCGTCACTTCACTGGTTACTTATTCATTTTAGAATTGATTTTAACATCTTACCGATTACTTTCAAAGCACCTGGGTTCTTCCATATGTGGCTGAGATCCTCTGAAGATCCTGTTTTGGATGTTCAAAAGACTAAAGACCAAACAAGATCAGCCTTTGTTCAGTGTTCTGCCAATGAACAAATCTTAGAGTCCAAGAACATTTCCACAAACAACTTTATGTGTTTAAAGGCTTTGCTCAAACAACACTTCAAGGAGAGTGCATGACTGTTAAAAGCCTCTTAATGTTAGCTGTCCTTTGTGCAGAATTGTCACACTTAGCACATTTGGAAAATATAATATAATGTATGAACACAGCTGTCAGAGCTAACATCTTTTTGCATTGCATACATGCTAATGAAAAAATGGTGTTCATTACCATTCACATACTAGAAAAAAACATTAGAGGAGATGTCTACTGAAAATAAATGCATCAATTAAGGTCATCAAGGGAGAAGAACATATTTATTTAATATCATCTGCTTTGTCCACTGCCTTTTAAGTTTTTTTTTTAGACATGTATTTTTTAGACATCCTTGCCCTTCCACAGACAAAAAGTACAACATCTAGGGAGCATTACTCAATAAATATAAAATGAAATTATACACTGATGCTACTAAAAAGAATATCTAGTATCATACACCTTTCTCCAGTCAGTGCAGTCAGCATGAGTAAAAATATAAATATATATCAAATTATAAGACTAGATGTATTCGTCTCAGAAAATCCTCACAAGTGTTTATCTTTCTTACTCAGGCACACACTCATAAACACATACAGTAAACATGTGCACCAGCTGTCAAGGGGCAAGCTGTGCAGCAAGCATTGCCAAAAGTAAAATATGCATAATACAGCCACCACCCAATGAGGAGGGATATAATATCCCTGCCATCTTAGCACTTCAAATGCTTAATAACCTCTAATTACTTTTGATATAATTTGACATGAGAAACATCTGTCTGTTTATGCATGCCTGCCAAAGAAAACTAGAGTCAAAGAGACAAAGAAAAAATGCTGCAGCTGTTTCATTCAGTGAACAGGGACTCTTCCTCTGGAGAAACAAAGTGTTTTTTTAATTCATTTTCATACTGGGTGAGGTGCACGCCATACATATGGACATGCTGAGCCTATATGGGGCCCTGAACATAATTTTGTTAACGCAGGGCATCTTTATCCCATCAATTTATCAGGGAGCTAATTTGCTTCAGTGGATTTCCAAAAATAGCCAAAATACAAACATAATTTCCAGACTGCAAATTGTTGTAAAAACATCCTCACGGTACAAAAGCAAACTACGCACTGAACATAAAAGGACAGCTGAGGCTGGGTATGTCAATAGATTTGCAGATATTTTGTCAAGTTGGACAAGTGACTTGATGGCGTTACACGAAAAGTCATCCAGAGAGCCTCATAACTAAAATGGTCATACATGGATTTTCAAACAAAGTAGTAGAATCACATTTTTAAATGTCAGACTCACTTTGTGTTCCAAAGGTAGCAGTGTAATCAAGTGAGTGCAGAGTAGAGCTCGGTGTATTCTCTAATGATACGATACAGCTACATTCAGGGTATTGTAAGTTTGGAGAAAAACTTCACAATCAGCTCCAGCTTGTATTGACAGCAAGGACAGGAAGGCCATGGTGTCTTTGTACATTTTTCTAGCTGTAACATTGCATAGAAGCTGGATGTGTAAGCCGCACAAGATGGAGAGACCATTACAGTAATCAAGCCTAGATGAAAGAGTTCTGCAGTATACAAAGCAACACCTCTTGCTCTGCAGGATCCATGTTGATTTGTAAATGATGAACATACTTAAAAGGTTAGAAAAAGGAGCATCTTTGTCTGGTGGCCAATTATGGCTCCTGCTACCTGTCTCAAGTTCTCTGTGGAGATACATTGTACTTTTTGTTAAGGGTGGTTGGTTTCAGTAAAACAAGTATGTTTAGTCTCCATAACATGATGGTGACAGAAAGAGATGTGCCCCTTTTTTTTGCTTGACAAATAAGCTTGTAAGATCAGTTGTATGTGTTCTACTCTGTGTATACACTGTAGGGACAGGTATGTTTGTTATACCTCGTCAGTTTGTTTTAATAATGGCTGCCTACATTAATTGCTTAAATTGAAGACCGCTGATAGATTCAAACATTTCACGCATTTGCAAGTAGATAAAAAAAATATTTTGATTTCGAAATCTAATTTGAATCTGGTTGGTTTGAGTGGCTACTTTTATAAAATTCAAAATAGATATTTTACTGTCTGGGAACAGATGCAGTCACACTGCAATCAAAATAAACTAATGCACTAACAAACGTGACGCATCATTGTTTAATTTAGTCTGACCCACTTGTGCCACATAGTCAAGCTGATTTCATCTCTCTTGTGTAATTATTCTATTCTTTTTTGAATGAAAGCCAAAGAAGCAAACTGGTCCAGCAAATGAGTTTTGACAGTGCAACTTGCATAAATTCATAATAATATGATGGGGTTTTGTTTTGTATGCCAGATTGCAGTGTGATGAGAACGGTTTAGACAACCCCTATGCAGTCCTATGAGTAAATGGACATAATACACTGTACAATAGATGGTAACATATGACTCAAACCATCACAGAGGCCAATATGTTAAGTGATTTATATTATCATCATTGAATCAATAATCAGTGAAGGATGGTGATATATTATTATAAGAATTAAGGGATGCTGCTGTTCAGTATATATACATATTCTTATGTAACCTTTAATTAAGTCACAAGCACATCCCAGGTAAAAATATTACAACCTACATTGTGCATACTGCACTTATCAGTGCAATAAAGTCTGTATACCATTCACTAGGTCAGCGGTTGTCAACCTTTTCGAGTCACGACCCACCAGAATAATCAGGTGGGGGTCCCCAGCCCCCTCCCGTTGGTCTGCTACACATACAATACAGGTATTGGATTGTAGGGAACACAGTATGTGACCCTAACCCTAACCCTAACCCATTGTTACAAAGCAATGTACTACCAGAAGAACCGACACAGCTAAGTCTTGAGCTAGCGCCTCACATTGGGAGTTTTATTGGGTGGAACCATCAATGTAGGTAAACTCCTGCCCAAAAATGGCTATAATAGAACCAGTCACCACATTTACAATAACTTCCTTGCAGAAACCCCCTGAGTCACGTTGATACAATTTAAAGGCGCAGCGCAAACAGGGGCAAAGAACAACTGATCCAACTGGCTTGGATCTATGACTCAAGTCCTATCAATGCTTAAATACCAGATAGCTTTGAATCTGTCTAATCTGCTATGGTGATATTCAATTACATGACCACATTCTAAGCACATAATTAGCAGTGCATGTCTTTAATAAAGAGGGTGTTAAACTGCTTTAAAAAACAATGTGTTCCAGACTGTATGTGTGTACATACAGAATACATCCCAATATGAAACTAGACAACTCTTGAGTAATATATTCTTTGCCAGTAGAGGTAGGTAGGAGGCAGCATCACAAAATTGGGGCATCGTATAAACCACCGCAGCATGACGCTGAAGTGTCTGTAACAAGCTCAGTTAGTATCTGAATTCCACATAAATGCGGTCTGTCCAAAGCTCAAATTTTAAGAACCAAGCTTTTCATCTGTGATGTCATACTGATTTACAGCCCGGAGCTGCTCCATTGATAATGAATGGGAGAATGACTTTGAGTATTCCTAGAACGGTAGCTTGAAAGATGTCCTGGGTATTGGAACTGACTCCCATCCAAGGACTGCCATCATTTTTAAGCAGTTCTCTATGCAACTGTACATTGGAATGACATCAGAGATGGGGCAAACTCATCTCTCTTATTTCTAGAGTGATGAATATTCACCACTACACCCCAAACTGTTCCAGGGCATAGGAAATGCATATATTATTTTTTCTATTTAGCTAGATTTAACCCATGTATTGTTTCCTGATCACGTTAAACAATGGATATCTATATTTTCCATCTGCATCTGAAACATTTAGAAACCAAAAACGTACACATTCTTTATGAAAAATAAATGATCACTCTTAAAGAGCCTACAGAATGATATTTCGTCAGTGTTATTGGGCTTGGTATATGATAGCGGTTGTATTTCTATTGTGAAATGTGCCATATATATATTTTTTTATTATTGATGTATTCTTAATAAATCACGACCACATAAAAATGACTTCCACTAACAACAATCGGTCGCTGGGCCGAGAACATCCACTTCAGCAATGTTCGGGCGATGACGTCACAAGTAGAACACAGCCGCCGCCAGTGTTTGTCTGCGTTGAAGCGTCCAGCAAAGACTGCTGTCGATTATTACGAAAAAGAATGGACAACAATCGATCGCCAAGGATAATTTGCAAGCGTTGTGTTGTATGGGGATGTGGGGCCGTCTCCAAATCTAGCTTTCTGTGGCCAAAAGATGATAAAATGTCGCGTTTATGGACACGACAAGTGCGTAGATGAAACAGTGGAAATATCCGAGCCAGAGTCCGACATCGCCACGTCTGCCGTGCTGTCTGTGTATTCAACTGGTGGACTGTGTTCTACTTGTGACGTCAGAACACGGCGTCGGCTGTTTCCGGTAGCGGCGATGTCACATCGGTGGTCGACATACTAAATCGTGATTTATTAAATACTGCGGGCATAGTGTCATTAATAACACATCATTTTACACCCCAAATAGCATTCACTATCATCAGTAGAATGTCATGTTTATCATTTCGTAGGCCCTTTAATGACGAATATACTAACTGAACGTTTCTTTGCATATGGACAAAAATAGCTATGTGTGACATATTTTGAAAGAGCTCAAGTGCAGTGTGCAAATACCACATTTAAAACTAAGAATGGGGTTTGCTTCTCTACATGACTGAATACTTTGCAGTAGCTTAATACTTTTTCAATTGCCTCTACTTGGTGCTAAACCTGAAGTGAGTGAACACTTTCTGATTAGTTTAAAGTCCCACTGCAGTCTCTGTTAGTCAGACAGACTTAAGGCAGTGCAAGTTCATTAAAAATAAAACTGCATTCATTCAAAAGGAACACATTTTTGTCAGCTTTCCTGGAGTAAAATAAGTTCATAAACATGTGACCGAGAAATAAGGTTTCCTTAATTGGGATAAGGCATTAAGAGAAACCTGGTACACAAAGCTAGACTTCTGATTTCTTGGTCATTAGACGCGTTCAGTGTGAAGAAAGTAAAAAACTGTGCTCTCACACCACAGAGTATATCCTCAGTAGGGTGTGACTCCAAACACTCTGAAATCCTCGAGTTGATGTGTCGCATACAGTATGACCAATGCACTTCAAGTATTCCAGCCTTCTTTCAAAAATATGGTAAAGCACCATGGGGGAGAAATCTCATTACCGACTAAACGTGGGTTTTATACTAACCAGAATACTGCAGTGCATGTTATCTCCAATTTGCTGCCTTAACCTGATTTCTCCCACCACACTGATTTCTTGTGTGCATGTAAACATAGTCAGTTTTACAGGCAACACGGTATCCGCCAGCCTAACAGTCTCACTGTTGACAGTTATTTCATCCCATCCCGCCTCATTTGTAACAAACTAGGGGGACTGTGATTGCTGTCTATGCCGAACTAACAGCTGTGAGATCAAGAAAGCTGGTGCAAAGAGTGGCTCAGCCTTGGCATATAGCTCTGTTGTAGATACTAATAAGCTCCTTAATGTCCCAGCAGCAATTATGCAATTTTTCTTATCTTTGTAGCATAAATCGTCTAAAGAATCTTGCCAACTTCATTTACAATTATAAAGCTGTTACATAGCAAAACTACGAGTCCATAGCCAAGCTAGCTGCTCTGTAAGGTTGTTGTAATATGCAGCAGCGCTTTGAGCTAAACTCCAACATCAGAAGGCTCATTTCTCACAATGTCAATACCCACATGTTGGTGTTCAGGTAATGTTTACCAGGTTCAACATTGGTTATCGCGTTAGCATGGTAACATTTGATAATTGGCAAAAAACACAAAGTATTACTAAGGTTGATGGGCGTGTTATCTTTTTGTGCATGTGGTTGGTCATAAACTAAAGCATGGGACAAATTGAAATTTTGACCTGAGGATGGCACTATAGGAAATCAATGTATGTACACAGATCAATGTGTTCCACACTTCCTGGTTGAGGCATTGCACTCAAAACCACAAATGTAAGCGTCATGGTGGCGTTAAAGGAAAAGTCTTGGAACCATGAATGTCTGTACATTTTTGAATAAATGTTTAGATATTTCACTGAATAATATTTCACAGGTGGTGCTGCTTGGAGAAAGGTCAGGAGGTCCCCCATTAGGCTTTACTATCTTGTGACTAGCCGCAACCGTCTCTAGCATCAGTACAGCCGCTTCCAGGGGGCGTGGACAAAAACCTTGTCTCACAAAGCACTGTGCACACCATGCTCACCATCTGCGGAGATGGCGGCAACCCACCCAACCTGTCTACTAACACGCACCCTGTCTTGTTTACCATGCTTTGTGGGTGTGACATTTTGTTCCCGTGTCATCACCATCCATATCAAGTAAAGTCTTTATTGTCATATACACAGTTAAAAACCAGTATCCTTGTACAATGAAATTCTTCCTTTGCATTCCACGCTTTTGAAGTTGTTTAAAAGGAAACACGATGTAGGCTTATAAAGAAATGAGTGCAAGAAAATAAATAAGGAACACGATGTACATGTACAGTACAATATAGTCTACAGAATAATAGAGTGAGATCTGTGCAAAATGATATGCAGACGATGGGTAAATGTCTGTGAGTGTGCAACGTAGAGTGTGTATGTGTACATGCATGGGCGTGTGTGTGTGTGTGTGTGTATGTGTGTGTGTGTGCGTGTGTGTGTGTGTGTGTTTGTTTATGTGTGTCAAAGACACAGTTTATAGATCTAACCTCTTGATTTTGCTCTCAAAGTGCACCAGATCGATGCATTTAACTTTAAAATGTACACAATTTTCTTCAGAGGGAGCATGCCGCCGAAACAACTACAGGGTTCAAGGTTCACCAATCATTATCTCACAAAGTCCTGTGAGAGAAAAGCATGATTCAATCCCCACAGCAACATTTCTATTGTTGAACAGCACGCATTGTATTCTGCTTACACATTTGTATTGCTTGAAAATGAGATCCAAACATTAAATATGAATGATCAATCAATGTAATGTCTATTCAGCCTAATGTGAGGATTAAACTTATCCACGATCTCATTACAATATGGAGGGAATTAATTGGTGATTGCTTCACATCCTATTAACAGAGAAATTACCATTTTACAAACCACAAATAAATCCAACAGTACAGACAGCTTTCAGATGTTTTTCTCACAGTGAAGGACCATTACAGAGCAAAAAACCTTTCTGTTGACAACAAGCGGTGTGCGACTCCAATGACTCAAGGATGTTTTGATTAACCTTATTCATTGCCGTGTTAATAGTTATGAGCCAGAAAATGCCAGCATCTTCAAAATTGCCTCAGGCATAATTATGACGCCCACAAACTTGGCATCAATGTTTCAGTGGAGCCGTTCCAGGAACTCTCGACTTATGATGTTATCAATACAGTGTTGGCTCTGCAGCTTTGGGAGGAGAAAAACCTCGTCTGAATGACGAGAGGGATTTTCTGTCTTAAAATCTTTACTTATTACATAATCTGTAAACAGTTTCACTGTTTTGCATATTTGTGGAACAAATGTTATTGTGGTGTTGCTCATGCAGAGGCCAACACGTAACTTTTAATGTACTGCAGTGATCTCTCCACTCGTCTGTGCCACGGTACAGTGTGGAAGACTATCAGTCTGCTCTATAGTCTCTTCACGTACATAGGGGGAGATGCTGCAGTGAAAGAACACAGGGATTCCCTTAGAGAAAAGTGGAGAAAAAAAAATACAAATTCTTTGATGACGCTATTAATCCAAGTTGACAATCCCACCATATTCAGGAGAAAATCATCTGAATAATGCAGTGAGGGCTGTGTGCACACACAATGACCAGCACTCATAAAATAGGCATTTCTTTCTCTTAGCTTTGAAAAAAAAAGATTCTTTAAATATATATTTATACTTGGTGATAGAAAACAGAATAGTTTGGTTGAACTTAGAGCAGACGGTTAACTTTACATCTTTTCTGTGATCATGCATGAAGTAAACACATTAAATTAGATCAAGCAATTTGACTCAGAGATTATTTGCATCTCAAAGACTGAGCATTTTACATTGATATTTAAACCAGTAAATCCACATATGTTCATGCAAATAATGTTACAGTACAGCGTAAAACATGAAAGGTCTGTTTTATAGCGTAATCAGGATAAGCAGAACGTGATTTACAACAGGAACAGAAGTAATTATGCTGACCGTTTATCGTCACAATATTCTATAATTGCTGTCTTTATTAACACATCAAACATTCAAATATGTTCTCCACTTCTAAAGAAAAACAATAGCATTAACACGACTAGTGGTGTAATTAGGGGCAAGTAGACGGGAAAGTGCAGGCTATTGCCGACCACTTTAAATCTGGTTAACAAAGATCTTTAGCATCTGGAAACCATTCAGAGTTTACCATATATTACGTTCTAAAAAGAATGGCTTGTTAGGCGCATAAACCATACACAAATAAAATATGTTGTACTAAGGTATCACAATATAATGTCTCTAGTGTATAATTGAGCCTCCCTGCATGTCCCACCCTTCCGTTTTGCTCTCTAATCCACAAGGAGCAGGTGCTGTGCACTAATCCTGCCTTTCAGCGTCGCTCTAATTGTATATTGATGACCTAGAAATCATAATAACTGGACTTTATCATAGAATTGAGACCAGTGTGTGTGTGTGTGTGTGTGTGTGTGAGAGTGTGTGTGAGAGTGTGTGTGTGTGTGTGTGTGTGTGCGTGCGTGAAATAGAACAGAATAGGGAACAAAGAGAATGTGATCAAACTCTAATCCGACATCTGCATAGAATTATAAAAAAGAAAAGTTGTTTTGAAACAGAAACAAGCACAAACACACACACACTTTGCAAATGCTTGAATGCGTGTGCACACAAAACAGCAGTGCTCGTTTTGTTTGAGTAACAAATTCACAACTACACACAATCAAATTGGCCACTTGGGTAGCTCCAGCCAGATTTGTCCAGATGTTTTCTCTCCTGCTACATTTCCAAATATTAGACTAGGAATGGGAATGTCTGAAGTTCTGATCACCAAACTTAAAGCCAAACTTGTGAGAATAACAAACATATTTGAAATATTACAAAGAAGACGTAAATAGTTAAACTGTACTGTATATAAACCTGTAGCAGATTGTTATCTCTGGTTACCAGAGGTGAAACTATGAGATTCAAACATTTTGCGGATTCTTCTTTATTGGGCCTGTTCCTGCCATGTAGTCGGGTAGGTAAGGCTGGCTAACATGTCTGCAGTTATCAGGCTAATGTCAACAAACACAAGGGAGCAGATTCATTTGTGAGTAGACTTTCAGCTTCTACATTATCTGTGTTAAAACTTAAATTTAAACAAGATGTTGTAATTTAGGCACGTTGTAATGACAGTACATAACTTTATGGAGTTTGGCCAAGCCTAAATTGAACACTGATAATTTACTTCAGACTGTGATCATATTCACAAGTATCCCATATGTACAGCAGTAGAACAGTAAAGTGCATGCATCCACTTATAATGACCAGGCAGGAGTAGTGACAGGCACTGCGCTATATGAAATAAGTCTTGTTGTGCTTTTGGCCCAATTAAATATGCACGCAGTACATAGTGAGACTGTAATTTTTATACATACTAACAGTATAAGACCGCAGAAAATGGACTCAACAAGAAGCATCGTTAGAAAAACCATAACAGATGTCTTGGAGTTGCTGTGAGTAACATAATAATATATTTCTTTTGTGTGAGATTTTAAGAACCAAATCTTAAATGTTCCACCGATGATGGACTGTATTTGAATTGTAGAAGTTTGATTTGTCATTTTCATATTTAAGTGATTCAATTAAATGTTATTAAAATGTTATTAAACTGAATTTTCCTTATTCAGGTTGTTGACTGATATCTTCACACCTGGCGATTGTGTTTCCTGGGCATCAACGCAAAGGCAGCTAGGTGGCCAACAGTTGGTTAACTGTGTTCACTTGGAGCAATATGTCTTTTATAGGGATCAAGACTTGTTCCCCCCACTTGGAAAAAGGGTTACAAATGATGCCCTTGCTATTTGTACAGGGCCTCACTGAAAGCACCATACATCAATTTGCTCCCCTGCTGACAAATACTATTGTTGGAGACCAGTGGAATACAGGACAATGGGTGTTTGAAGATTCATCGTAGTAAGGTACAGTGCTGCATGCTTGGGGGTGGCTAACCTCTGAGGAAGCGTTACTGCTTTTCAGGTGCAACTAATGGAATTAAAATTACAGACGTCTCGTGTAGGTCTGAGGAAGTTCACTTTTAATTAACAAAACTGCTCCTAAATTTGAACTACACATTTCCTTTCCAGCCAGTGTGTTTGTTAGTGCAACGCAACACAACTTTACTTTTAAATTCTAATTTAATATCCATCGTCCGAGAGAAGCATTACAAATTCACGGACAATTTCTCAGGGTATTACTCACTTCCCATATTTTAAGGGTTAGGGGTCTCTACAGGTGCAAAAAAAGATTCATGTATCATATATTGCGCACAAACTTCTACAATAAACTAGGTGTCGTGGAAAAGGAGAAGGCTTCAAACAGACACAGCATGTGAATGTAAAGGAATGAAGCAACAGAGTGTGGTCGAACTAATGACAAGCTCGGTGGAGAGAAACAGTGTCAGGGATTGAATTAACTTTAAGGGGAGAAGCTAATGAGTCCATGGTGGCTGAGAAAAACACTCACATATAAGCTGGCTCATCTCATTAATTGTTTAAACCTGCTAACACATTTAACACTTTCTAGAGCCACCTCCAAGCACTTCAAACCAGTAGACACAGGACCCGGTACTTTGCTCAGGAGGAAAGCCTGTACCAGAATATGAGAGCTACAGAGAAGAGACCTTTAAACAGACTGCATGGTTATTAGCACCTGCACTCAATATTTTCTGTTTGCCATCACATCAGCTCCATCAAAACTTCTAACGCTGTGTCGAGGCTGCTTTGTGGCCAGTTGTTTTGTGTCTAAAAACAGAAGCACAGAGTCTAAACACAACATATGAATAAGACAAGGAAAGCAAGGAGCTGACAATAGACTAGAGAAAAAGGCTGAACTGCAGAAGTTTTAAGTTGCTGTCTTTGTTCGTCTTCATACAGACTCTGGCGCAGTTGTCGCTCCACTCTCTATCAGACAAGCTTTGTGCGGTTGACTTAGGTGCAAGTTCAGAGATGAGTATTAAGAGGCAGAGACGAGACAAGGATATTGTTTCCTTCCAAAAAAAGAGCGTACTTTCCATTGCGATTGGATCTGAGTGCTTCAAACAACAAAGGTGATAGAAGGTTAAAGAGAGCTTTGTGTTGGAGGGCCGCTCTTAGATAAAGTCTCAATTCTCATTATTACCTAATTCAAATAAAGAGCAATCTTTCTTATTTTTTTTAAACTCATCTGTAGATTAACAATATGAAATATGAATGAAGCCCATTCAAATATGAAACTGGACTTAGATTACCATCAAATAATATCACCTTTAATATGCAGAGAGGCATGCAAGCTAATACTGTGCCTCATGCTACACCGTGCTGCTCAATATGTCATAATATTAACATGAAGTTTTTATTACCCTCCTTTTGTGCGGTTTAATGGAATAATTATAATCAATTTCTCAAAGAGCTCGTTATCATAGGCTTGTGGAGGATTTTTTACTTTGATTGTCTCGATCAAATGAATGTCAGCCTTCCTCAAGACGCGATGATTTATGAGCATTTAGAGCGAAGCTACCTTGGCAGTTACACCATATAAAAGAATGCTAAATAGACTCCTTTTTAATAAAGCCCTTCAGGAACACTCGTTTCCGATTTCCTATAAGCTTTTGCTCAATATGCAGAAGGTTGAGAGGATCCTCACACGCTTCAGGCAGCAGTTGATACAAATCGTGAATTTGCAGAGACAAGATAAAAGCTGGGAGACGGCACGCTCATTTATGCACACACTGATTTCCCACCGCTGTTGTAGGAAACTTTCCGTCAATGAGGAACCCCCCCCCCCCCCCCTCCCCCAAACTCTCTCTTCCCCCACTCCTCGTTTCTAGTTGCCCCTATCCTATGAGATATAAATCTCTTAAATCTGATTAACTGCTTTAGGATCGAGCTCATAGACTGAATAAGCAGAGAAGCCTATAGAAAACAAGCTCCGTCTTCCCAATAGAGATCTGCTCTGCAAAGTGCAAAGCGTGTAAGACTTTAGGTGTTGTGTCTGGCACCTGTCAGTGGGTCTGCAGAAGCAGCAGGTTGGATAAATTAAACATGTTACGCTTCATTTGACAACCGGGTTGCTATCCCCTTGTGACTCTCTGCTTATCTAAAGTGAAAACCTCCAAAAATAAAACATAGCACGCCGACATGAAAAGGAAGAAGCAGCTAGAACCAAGAAAATGGCTTATTTCACAATGTCAAAACCAAGGTCTATTGTCTTAACTGAGTCAAACATAATTCCACCCAAGACAATCAATGAACGAACAACTGCTGATACAACACAACGCCTTGACAGTCGCACATCATATAACACACCTCTTCCACAGGGAACCTTTTACTTTCTTGGTTTAGGAAGAAAAGAAAACAGGATTTTCAATGTATCTGTTCTGACTTCAGCCAAACAAAGCCAGACAGACGGGTGATTATGTTGTTTGCTTTCCCATTCACTGACATGAATGAATATAAAGAGAAATGCTCAGAAAAGATGGAATCTTATTATGTGTCATTTGTATGGTTTCTGTGTGACAGAAGAGAAGAGATGAAACACATTTAGAAGGATAATTGCTTTGGTCAATAGCCGCTGGTTGCCTGTTTTACATTCCATTATGGATGGGCTGTGGGCCGTATCATCACGGAGAGATAAATAAAAGGACGGTGGAGCCAGAAGAGACCCGTATTCCAGGTAAATGAGTGCTTTATGAGGAAGATTAGCGCAAATCCCTCACACACAGAGCATCGGCGCATGTGGGGCAAGGCAGGCTCTCGGATGAAGGCTCGGCTACCTCCATCTCACACGTTCCCCCGGCAATCGATCAAAGCCCCAAATCACAGCTGCGCACACAGACAGGAAGGAGTAGGTGAGACAGTATGACAGCCTGAATTGGAGGCTATTGTATTGACAAATTGCAGCCTCATTTGACTCAGAGCCACCCAATCCCAACACTCCTGGGATACAAATATGCACATAAGGTGCATGCATATGTGCAAATACAATTTCTCCTTCGCAACCACCCACAAACAGTGCCCAGAGCACATATTGCAGGGAAGTGGAGCATCTGTGGAATAGTATTCTGATGTATAAACAAGCACTTAAATCTATCTTCAGTCAGAGCTGCTTATTAAACTCTATTAACCTGCAGTACTAATACCTACAGGGAGAAGTGGGTGAGACAAACACACACACACCTGCTCCATTAAGGGGAATACATTTCTCATTCCTACAATGAACATATAGCTCCTCCCCAAGCAGCAGTGAGCACCTCCTTTCACATACACACACATAGTGTATCCGCACGCACACGCACACGCACACACACACACACACACACACACACACACACACACACACACACACACACACACACTCGCTCATCAGCAAAATGCAGATGGCGAGTGCTCAACACTCATGGCAAAGAACCATGAAGGTGAGAGAGGAAAAGAGAAGAAAACTAGAGAGCTGAGAAGTGAGTGGAGGTGATCGGGAGGCCAGACGAAGATGAGGAAAGAAGGAAAAAGAGGGGCAGAACAGTTGCACCTGACCCGCTTTTAACATTTAATCAGTAGGGCTGACTAGGAGTGATTTAGTTTTCACACGAAAAAAAAAAAAAAAGTGAATTTAAGATATCTGTAAAACTATTTTGACATGTTACAAATATATTTTAATGTAGAAATTACATGAAAAACTGAAAGACAGATCTTTAATTTAATTAAAAGGTATCCGTAACAATTGAAATGAATATCAACAATTGCATTTTCAATATGTCCAACATGTCAACATACCATTTTGGATATGTGTGCGTTACATCATTAAAGTACCACAAAGCTATTAATCGACTTATAAATAGGCTATGTCTACCTCGTGAATATTAAACAAATGCTAATGCTTTGTGAAAACGTGCGGCAACACCGGTGTGTTTCGTATAGTGGAAGAAGTTTAAAATGATTATTATCCAACCAAAATGTTTTGCCATTGAACGAACGGGCATGTAAACGTTTCGTATATGGTACAGTACGTCATTGAAGATACTGTATCTACAATGACATTTTGAAGAGTGGAAATTCCTTTTTTTGATATCTCAAATGTAATTCTGACTAGTGATAAAAGAAATTGCAGATAGCTCAGATGTAATTGTTACTAGTACAAATATAATCTTCAATAGTTACTATTGTATTTCAGATATCTGAAATTCAGTTCTTACTATTCCAAGACTTAATAATAATAATAATTTGACCAGTCAGAATTATTATTAAACTGTATGTATATAAAACATTTTAGATATATACAACAGCAAGAATTGAATTGTTGATTTCAACAGTTGACATTTTGACTAGTAAGAATTTAGTTGCATAAATGACAACATGGATATGATGACTTACACATACTGTGTCTTCAATTGAGTTTGAATAAAAGTCAATGGTAAAAGTTCACTAGTTGTAATGAAGGTACATATATCTGTATTCAAGATTTCCACTAGAAAGAAATTCATTGTTGATCATCAAGAATCAAGAATTGACATTTTTACTAGTGAGAAATGAATTGTATACATGTTTAATTAGAATTGCTACTAGTAAAAATGACGTTATGGATATGTTGGCATACAATTACAAGTCAAACAAGCAAGTGTTGAGATCTACAATTGCTACTGATTAAATGTTAAAGGCCATTGTGTGTCTCCTCTATGCATCAGCGATTCCTGTAGAGCTGTAGCAAAGGTACACCACAGTAAAGACAATCTGCGTGGGGAGCACACAACTCATTAATGGAGCCCCATGTCACATATGTATGCCAAACACCATCTGTATTTACTCAATCACAGACACAGACACACACACACATACACACACAGACAGAGCAGAATAAATATACACACCAAGCACAACTAGAATTTATTTATCTTTAATTAAAAAATACAATCAAAATGACAGTCCTAATATGTCTGACAAAACATCTCCCATAACCAACCTGACCCAAGAGATCATCAGCTGAGCGACTGTACTCTATTACACTCCAACACTGAGCAGTCCCACTAGGGGAAGTATTAATATGTATTGCATTACCAAAGCAACAAAAACAATCCCAACAGTGAAATTCAAGATGCTTGAGTGCAGACGCATTTACTGTCTGGAATACAGAATGAAGTGGAGAAACAGAAGTGAGGTGGGCAAGTGTTTGACACGTACCGTTGGGGCTCTCCTCATCAATGGTCACTATGGTTGCAGGGGGGCCTGGCCGGGACAGCTTACACTCTGCATACGCAAAACAAACGAAGCAAATTAACATCAAAGAAGCTCAATCCCTGTGTGCTATATTGAAATAATTTATTTTGCAATCCCAGCAGCATATTGTGCTTCATGGCAGTTTATGAAAATGACTGCATATTGTGTAGAGAAAAATACATTTTAGAGGGAGATATTACACGTTTTACTACATTTATTTGCCACATTTTTTTCCAAATTAAGATTTTAGATTTTAAACAAAGCAGATCATAAACTTATTAAATACAATGCATTTTTAAAGATGAAACCTTCTGGCTTCAAGCCCCTTGTCACATTTTAGATGTTTATGAGGTTTAAGCAGTTGCCAATTAAACTTCTCAGATAGTTTCATTTAAATTACCCAAGGGGTTAAAAGACTCAAATAGGTACATTTATAGAATATCTCCCCAACAAAGCAACAATTAAAGAAGGGTGCAAAAATACATTTAAATTTGTGTAGCAGATCTTTGTTTTCCTTTGTCCCTACCGTACTAACCCTCTCCCGACCCCTAATTCATCTTGAGACCCAAAGGGTCCACAGCCCCGTGCTGGGAACAGCTCGACCAAAGTACTTAATTGTATTTATAAAATAGTTAACAGCTGCACCTCGGCCAACTTCAGCAGTACAATGCAACTAACAGTACACACTGATGCATTATTGTTATCATTTTAATAATGTATTAGATAATCATGTATCAGTCACCAGGGCTGTTTCAGCAGAATGTGTACTTTTGATATTTCAAGTAATTGTTGCTGCTGATACCGTATTACCCTACCTATAATACAATTTAGAATGAAGGACTAATGTACAATATTGAATATAGCCCACAGCAATGCTAGAGCATTACAATTAAAACCTGACTTACAATTATTGATATTGCAAATATGTCATTGGTCATGAGCTGCCGTTGACACACCTTTTTATATAGCAGGTGGCATCTATGACTTCTACTTCACAAACATCAACAGGAATGGACTGTATGATACTGACAGCAGACAAACAGGGTGGTCAAAGCATGTGGCAACATTATAAGCAGAGCACTGACGATAAGCGGCTTCACAGACGGAGGCCACAGCAGCTAGATGGTGCGAGCACATGGGACACAGGTAATGGCAGCTTGACAGACAGCAACAGATGGGGCAGCAGGAGAGGTGGAGAAGAGGAGACAGGAGGAAGAGAGGTGTCTAGTGTAGAGGAATAGGCGCTGCAAGGCGCCGCACTCTGCAGCTGATGTGAGGAAAGTTCAGTAGTATAGGTCTTTCAACAGGGAAGAGAGAAGGGGAGGTAGAGGTGGAGGGAGACGATAAAAAAAGAATATAGGAATGTAATGAATCAAAAGAAAAACAGACAACTGATGGTTGCCCTCTTACCCTCATACTGCCAGTCTGAAGGGGTCAGGGTTAGTGGAGCCAGAGGGAAGCAGAACAGAAGCATGGAAGAAAAGAAAAGTATGAAATAGTTGGTTGAGGAACCACTCTGATGTTAGGGCAAGATCATTATAAAAAAAGAACAGATATTAGAGAACAGGGGAAAAGAGAAGCAGTTTCAGGAAGGATTTCCTGTGGAAGTCTCTGCTAGAGAAATGGTGTATGTTAGTGAACCACACACAGTTTTCACAAATATGGCCAACTGATCTCTCTGCCAGTCTCTGCTGGCTGACAATATTCCACATGAGAGCTAGTGGGGTGTATTACAGATATAAATCAATTCAGAAACTAAAACACTTTCTCTCAGTAAATGAAGTGGTACCATGTGTTCTAGAAAAAGAAAAGAAAACGGCATTAAAGAGCACGGGCCTCTTTTCTAAATCCCCCTGCCTCCATCTTGACATATATTGAATCTCAAACAGCTTGCTGTCAGGTGGTGTTAACTTACATTACATGTAATCAGAGATGGACAGAAAGAAAAAGACACATGGTCAATGACACCACACCACAAGGCAGCACTCTAAGGTTTCACACCCGCCCACTGTTATCTGACCTGTTGCCAGGTGCATAACAGTGGATAGTTTTCTTATTAAATATGCATGCCAGTGAGCCTTTACTAATGTGATGGTTTAAAAGTGCATTTTAATCAGAGATAAAAAACCTTGGGATGTGATGTTACTGCATGTTTAATCATGGCTGTTATCAAAGTGTGCATACACACAATAATTAGCAATTAAATGGCAATGAAAACCTGAGGCTACAGCATGCCATGCAAAACATTGATTGCATTTTCATCTTCTTTTTTCTAGTTTAAAATCGGTGTCACGATCTGCTCATTTTTCTATACAGAGTTCATGTATAGCAGATTTACGTCCATGCAGCGTTCCATATGTGACTTTGGCTATGTGGAAATCCTTTCACAGTACAAGTCAACATGTTGTAAAGCATACACAACCTTTTTCGTAATTTGATATCCTTGGGGAACAGTTATCAACACATACTCCTCTTGCACTGCTAATTCCTAAGGTGTACTCATTGTTCGTTTTAAGAGTTCTGTGAATCCTTAGCAATTAGAAAACCCGTACCCATCCGCTCAAGAAATAGCAGGATGAGGGTTTCCTTTAATAGCGAAAAAATGAACAGAGCAAGTGGGTCACACCTCACAAATCGGAGACATAAACAACAAGCAACATCAAAATAAGTATGCAAATCTGCTCTGAGAGAATGTACTCTGTGTGAAGTCGAAAGAGTGTGCGCATGTGAGAGTGTGTGGAATAAAAGTTACTTGTGCTCATTTTGAGAAGCTTTTTACGGGATCACAGACAGTCTGTTTTGTTAGTTTTGCATATGTGCGTTCAGGTGCAAATGTGCGTGTTGGGGGGGTTGGGTGCACATATGTGTGTGTTTGTGTGTGTGTAGCTTTAAGTGGTAGTTGTGGCAGTAGAAAAGAAAGATGTGTAAAGAGTCTGCTTTGAAGACAAAAGGCGGAAACAAAGAATAGTGCCCCAATTTGCAGAGCTAACGGGCCTATACTGCGATCAGAGCACAAACATATGTTGCACTGAGGAAGTGAGGCACACATACGTGCATGTGAAACCCAAAAGTAACATCGAAATTGAAATGATCCCAATCTCTTGCCAAATTTACACACACCTTTCCCCCCCCCATCGAGAAGCTTTCTAGAATAATATTTAACTTCCCCATGTCTCTCTGGGTACGGGTACGGGTATACCCCCCCCCCCCCCCCTGCAGCACTCAAGATAATGTAGGAGGAAACCTGCAGACCCTAGCATACATATAAAGTAAACATACATGATTGGAAAACTCCTTATAGAGTAATCCACTTATCGAGAATGCCATGACCAATCCAAAAAAGCTACATCCTTCATTTAGGAAGAGAGAAGGGCAGCAGAAGGGTGGTGTTTCAAACTGCGGAGGAGAGACACTCTTTTCATAAAACACAATGAAAATATGGAGTAGGTACACATGAAGATAAAGAGCAAAGTGTAAATATTAAGCGTGCCCCCTTCCATCTGCATTAGTAAATGATGCGTCTGTCTCATAATGAAATGTGATGCGGTTGTTTAAAAGGGTAACCAGTCAAAAGTAATACAGAGCAGAAGGGTGGGAGCTAGATGAAAGACGCAGTTGATCACACAGCTCAGGGAGAGGGTTATGCAGCAGCATGGGGAGCTCAGTCTGTAGATTTTCAACAAATCTCATCATCAGGCTTAGGGTTGTGTGTGTTTTTAACAGTAACCAGATTGAAGAATGGATGTGTGTGGCTCTTGTCAACTTTATTTCTTGGGTGCAATGCTATGGTTGTAAAAAAAAGGGCTGGGGAACTAATATTGAATAGAAAAATAAATCAATAATTGTATTGGAAAGAGCTGTAGGCCTTAGTTTCGATACACTTCAACAATATCATTAGAAAAGAGGAAGCTTGTGATGGAACATCACGTGGCAGAGGATGAAAGACACATTATGTCTTTAACTGTAGGAGTTTGAGGCCAGTGCACTGCACAAGTATAGTTGGGACTTAGTCATAAGAACGACACCGGTCAACAGCCACTCAATGGGTAATATTTAGCCCGGTAAAGGACACAAACAAATCTATTTTGAGAAGATTGTAACAGAGAGGAAAAAATTAGATCAAACCAAAAGATGCAAGATCACATAATGTATTGATTTCTAGCTGCCACATTTCCAATTCACATTTGGTTGGATTCTATCACTGTGTCTGAGGATCCTTGAGAGATTCACTATTGCATATTTACTGAAACCTACATTTGACATTTGTATGTCACATTGTAATATTATGCAGTATGCTGCTTGCATGGTTACCAACAGTTGCTGACAGAGTTAAGATGGGGGTGTAAATTCTAAACAGGGTCAGGCTCTTGCGTCACATTAAATGTACACATGGGCACAAATGGAAGAAAAGCAGAAGGTACCGTTGACTAGAGAGGAAATACTGACCAAGGAGCAGACTGAGCTGGGTTTAGCTGCTTTAACTCTCCTTGACTATGAGGACAAAAGACTTATTCTTGGCCAATCGTGGGTGTATCTCTATGACATTTAAACACCTGTATGATTACATCAGGTGTTCGGCACATTCACATGCCAATTAGTTGAGGAGACAAAAGCAAGCATAAATAGTCTAGAGGTGTAGACTGCGCACTGTTTGATGTTCATAGTACATATTTTGCATTACCAAGGGAACATAGTTTCAAAGACAATACTTTGATTCAACTTACTTTTATCTCACACAGCAGGAGCATTGCAGACTAACTTTTGTTTGCATGCTGCACCAAGTTGGCTTCAAATGGAAAAACTAAGAGCTGCGGTCACGTACTTATTCTTCAACAAAGAATTAGATTTTGTACTTTTGTATATTTCTCTTGTTTTATGGCTGAAGTGGCTCTCTCTCTCAGTCCTCAGGCTTTTGTTCAATAAATCTCAGGAAACATTTTTTTTAATAACCTGACCTCTCTGTTCCAAATGAAATGAGTATTGGGAAGGGGTGGGGTGAAAGGCAGGGGTTTAAAAAGAGGGAAATCATAACAAAAGCAACAAGCAGCATTCAATCACTAATCACGGCACTGTACACTTTAGAGGCCTGATCCAAAAACAATGAAAATCTTCTGATTTTGACCTCGGGGTAAATCTTCTCACTAATCAACCCAATGTTGAATGGAAGCCGTAAAAAACTTAATTACAAAATGATTACTGCTTGTCTCAGTATTCAGGTGGAAAACAATGTGTGCAAGCAATCTTCAATCAATTGTTTAAAAGCTCAGTGATTAAACACATTAACATTTTCCCCTGAAACACCATGGCATTCAAAAACACAGGAAAAAGAACTGAGCAGAAACTCTTTAAAGATTATATGTGTGTAATTCTGAGATACCTGCTCCAAAGAAATATGGGGCAGTATTTCACCTCTACTACTGGGTCCATATAATAAAAATTCATCCATCAAAACCAGCTTTCAACTATTTAAATTTAGTTTATAATTTGGTTGTAGTAGTTTGTCATACCATTTGTATTCTAAGTTTAAGGGTATTATATTGTGTTATATAGCTATATACATCTCTCTCTTGTAGTGTTGATATATTTCCTGTGTATTTTTTACTCCTGTGTAAGTCTGTCAGTTCATTAGATTAAACTGGGGGCTGTACGGTCGGTGTAACGTTACATTTTGATAGTCTGTATGTTGGCTTGGGTCCGGCTGGCAGAGACGAGGGAACAACTCGTGTTTTTGTTTCAAAGCGTGCAGGGATCGTGAACGTAATGAGTCAGGCAGCTGTACTTCTTCTCCTTCTGGTCTGAGGGCAGACTGGCGCTATAGTGGCTCACTATCGCCTCCTAGCGGGACGGAGCCGGCGCTAGTCAGTTAGCAGTGCTAATTTCAGTAGATATCTCTGCAACACATAGACGTCTTTGTCCTAACGTCAACACTGTTACCTCTTCACACTCTGTTGAGAATGTTAGTTTATTCTTTTCATGTTTTAAGTTTACATTCTGGTACATCTTACACATTGAACCTTTAACACTCCTAACATACAACATTTCAAAGAAATAGTGATAATGACTCAATGAATCAAAATGATAAACAGTGTTGAGATTAATCTTGGGCAGGGATGATCCGAATGGCCATGGCAATGGACGTCCTTCTCTCTAGTCTCCTACACAGACATGAGTTGAGTCTCGCAAGATGTTTAAGGTGGAGAAAATACTGGCTGGCTTCTTTCAGTAGGAGCAATGGTAGGTTAAACACTGTATATATTAATAAGGTATAAATCCCAAATGGCCTATGAAATGAGAAATACATAAATCCCATATTCCTCAATTTATATCATCAACATTAATTATCATTAGTTATTCTCAGTGATAGCGTTGTTTGCTGTGTGTGTGTGTGTGTGTGTGTGTGTGTGTGTGTGTGTGTGTGTGTGTGTGTGTGTGTGTGTGTGTGTGTGTGTGTGTGTGTGTGTGTGCCTTTTGTCAGCCACAGTTTTCACCCAAGGACTCTGGACTCTGGACTGGAGGTGAAGTGTTTGTCAGGTTGTGTGTGTGTGTGTGTGCATGAATGAGTGGAAGTATGTGCGGTATGCGGTCGCAGCTATAACGATGCGCTGGTCTTGTTTGTCTATACACAGTTATTTCATCATCTTTTTCAGATGAGACAGTCTGAGATGCAGACAACCTCCTAAAAAATGCAAGTCTTTACAAGGCAGCTCACCGACCGCTATATTACTGAAGCAACAAGGGGCAAGATGAATACTGCTCGCTGACATTTAGTTTCAAAAGGCATTTTTTAGCTGACATTCCATTCAATTGCTTTTGCTTTCCTGTGGCTTCATCTGCAAAAGCACCTTTAAAGCAACCAATACATCAAACTGCTGCTCCCCGGGAGTGCAGATCTCAAATAAAGACTTTAAAGGACAACTAACCTAACAAGCAACATGGTCGTGCACTGTCTCAATCAATCTGGCACACCTTCACAACAAACCTAGGATCAGGGGCATCTTAGATAAATCTGAAGTGTATATCATTTTACATTTACAAACAAGGCTTGCTCTCTCTAGCTGTGGGCATCCGCTCATTGCAAATTGTCAAAGAAATAGAGATGGTAAAAAATAAATAAAGAGGCAGAGAGGGATTTGATAAAGGGCAGAAGCAACCAAGAGGAAAGTAGCATCTTATATCTCATCCTTTAGATGCATGGCAAACTGCCAACTCAACACGAGGTTCTTCTAATAATAAAACGTTGCATACTGTATGTCCATATGGAGCCATAAATGCTTCTGCCCTTTCATATAAATATCAGGCCCTATGTATGTAAGGAAATGTCTAACAGAACCTATGGAAAGCTCCTCCAGCGACGACAGGAAGATTATATTTCTTTCTTCTTTAAGCCACCAGTGGTCCACCTTAGGGAGGAATGTCTGCTGACCTCTGGTTTGACAAGCATCTACTTAAAAAATGTCAAGGTTGGAGGTCAGTTATCACTAATCCCCACGGTGGCAGGCAGCCCAGGCCAGGGATGAGTGGAGACAAAGCAAACAGGGACAGTGTTTTAATTTCCCAGTTGGATTGATGGTTTATTTTGCATAGATCCATGTCCAGTGGGCCCGAGTGGAATTCTGGGACATGTCCAGTAGGGCCTGGCAAAGGACGGTGAGACAGACAAAGGGCAGCCGTCTAGTCACACACACATTGCCAGGTAATGGCTGCTCATGGGCAGGCAGCAGGTCTAAACAGAGGAGCAGTCTGTGTTATAGTAAGGGAGGTTGGGGCCACTTGTCCACAGGGGTTAGCTGTCAAAGCTGTGCATTACAGTTCACATCATACAGTAAAGCTCCCTTCTTGCTCTGAGTATACTCCACTGCTTATTTCTTTGTCATTTTTCAAAGCCTTTAAATGTTTTTTTTCATGAATGATTTTTGTCTAAATCATATTGTAGATTAGCTTTTGCTTAAAAATTCATACTGTTTCCGCAACACATGTTTATTGGATATGTGTATTTATTAACACGTTCTAACAAAAACCTACTAAATAATGCGTTTCCAAGACGCACTCTCAACAAAAACAAACATTATAGCCTCACAAAGTAATTGTATTAGATTGCATTATAATCTGTTATTGTCGCCACCCATTTTAGGTTTCCCTCACATGCCTATGTAGTGACAGGTATGCATTAAAAAAACAAAAAAAAACAAATAGAGAATAAAGCTATGGGCAAGATATATTGATCATTTGATTTCAAAGATAATTTCTACAAGAAAAAGTAACACACACCATGGGGCACCTGTGTACCAAATGTTACTTCTTTAGCATGTAAAGTATTTGAGATATTAATGATGCACTCTGCCATAGACTGAAAAATAGATAGATAAATAGAAAGAAATAATAGATATCAAAACTTAAAATACAGGCAACACTCTCACAAATACACTTGAGAATTGGAAGCATGTTTCTATCACACTTAGTACATTTAAACATGAAATGTCACCTAAATGTGCAGCACGGTACAGGAAACAAATACGTTTTTTAAAATAAAAGTGTGTTTTTAGAATGATTGCTGACATGTAAGATGTGCCTTGTGACCTGATTTGAGTCTCATTTACTTCCTGATTTGTATTTTTTTAATCATTTTGTTCATTGTCACATCAGTGTATCATTTGGTGGACTAATTATTTTCATCTGGCTGATTACACTGATTGGTTATTTGTATTGCGAAACCTTTATTCTGAAAGAGCTGTTCTACTTACACACTTAAACAGCAGAATGCATTTCCAAATGTGCAAAGCAATGGAAGCCGAGTATCAAAATCTAAGGATAAGTTGTTTGCTTTATATTGAAGGGATTGTTGCAGCTTTGATCTCATTCCACTGCATTTCCCCAAGACAACAGATCTGACGCAGATCCAACCCAATAAGGACCATAGCAGCTAGCTTCCAAGCAATCAAACCCAACTCAACGCAAAACAATGCCTGTGGATCTGTGGATCTGTGAGTCAGCTTATGTTTTGTGATCAACCAAAACTCTTGCAGCCCCCCCCCCCCCCCCCCTACATTAAGACATTCAATCATTCACCACTTCCTTGCTTTAGAGGAAAAAACAGCTAAATCGATGAGCAAAAAGACTGACTTTTTTGCAGCGTTCTATGTTTGGCAAAATAAATGCAATCACTGCCTCTGTCTCTCTCAATCTCTCTCCAAATCTCTCCCTCTCCCCGAACAAATCATTAGACGTGTGGGTCTCTCTGTGGGTCTTCTCGCTGTAATTGTGTGCATGTACTTATTTTTAAGGGTCACGAGGGGGGTAGAATATGTCAGTGCGGAATGGAAGGCAAATGAGAAACGGGGAGTGAAGAAAGACAAAGTGTGTGTGACATCACTGTAACAGTGATGAAGAATGTCAGAGATGGAGGTGGAAGTGAATTCCTTCACCATGATGTAAATCATTAGCGGCTGATAATGGAAGAGAGAAGGGGATTACTTTACTGAAGTGTAATCCCTCTGCAGAAGCTCCCCCTCTTACCCTTACCCTTCTTCAGATGTCCCCCTCGCTGCCTATGTGCGTGTCTCTGAGAGGTTAACCACACAGGCAGGAGGGCAAAGGTTGCAATCACATTCCCAGTGAACAGTTCAGTTAGACTTGCTCACGTACTGAGACCCAGGTCGAGCCTGTTGATACAGACCCCAGGCAGCACGGGGCCAAGTCTTACCAAGAGTTCCCCCCCCCCTCCCTTCTTGTGCTGCCCAGAACATGATTACAGCCTACTGGCGGACAGATTAAAACCCCTTCCCCCCGTCACTCGGCTGCTTCCCCACTCCACAGGCTTCTGCTGCAGCCAGACACAGTCTGCACATCTGGCCCCTAATCAGACAATCCCAAAAATAGACAAACAATTGTGGGTCAGAATGAATGTGCAGATGGGAAGAGAGGAAGACAGGCAGAGAGAAGGGTATATGTGTGAGGCAGGAAGGTAGGCTGAATCAACACAGGCATATTAACTAATCCTCACCACACACACACACACACACACACACACACACACACACACACACACACACACACACACACACACACACACACACACACACAAATGCAAGCAAGCATGTTTATGTGTGGGTGTGCTTACATGCGTTTGTATCCTGCATGTGGATTTAGCGATTGAGGGATTTATGTATAGTGTGCATCTGTTCGCTCTGCTTTGGATTGAAGTTTGTGTTTCTATTGCTATTTGTTGAACTGCTGGGAAGTGCTAGTCTCCACTCACGCAAGGATTGATGGGACACACATGCGCTACACAGCAGGGTTTACATGCACGTGTCAAAAATGTATCTCTGCTGAGAGAGACTACAGTACAGTGAAAAAAAAATAAAAAATGAAAACAAGTAAAAGGTGTTAAGAAAAGGAATTAAGGGACAGAATACCGAGGTAACGTGAGAGGAGAAATGGAGTGAAACAAAACAACTGAAAGTAGACAGTCCTTGAAGTTTCTTAGAGGCTGGATTTAGAGGGTAATAGTTGTTTTTATGTTCTTTTTAAAGTTGAATGAGCACTTAGTCATTACTGGAATCTGACACACAGATTCATTATTATGTTTTTGTCTTCAATAAAGAATATATTTCAAGAGATCCCTGCATGAATACATGAGGAGGGATAATAGAACTGAATAAATTGATACTTTTTTCAATTAACTCTACACTAACTCTAACTAATTGATTTGTTGAAAAAACCCTTATGTTCGTCAAGGTCAATCCTGTTCTCTCACATTGTGTCCACATGCACGTTAATTAGAGGTCTGAGATTCATAATGTCTCCCTGTTAATTAAATAAGGACTTGAAAGACAATGTGAGGACGTCCATTGTAAATTGCTGTATGCATCACTCCACAGCTCGATGCCATCAAAAACATTTTGGTTTGGCATTTTCATTCGATAGACAGACAGACGACCAACAAGTTGACACAGCCGAAAGACAAGGACGGCTTGAGGTGGGCAGAGCAGGGAGAGTTATGGGTGAGAAGATGATGGATGTGGTGTTGAGGGAGGGGAAACACCTGCTCGAACCAAGTTCATCCCTGGGTGACACTGAGCAGCGAAGGTAGACAGTGTCCGCATTTGCCCCTTCTCCCTTTACTCTGATATACTCTCAGTCTCAGCCTCTGCTCCCTCATTACAACTATGACACTTTGCTGGCGGACTCTGGTCCAATCAGAGCTAATTTTTATGCAGAGTAACTATAAGTAATTCCTAGCTGTCCCCCTTTGTCATTATGTATGTCTGCTACCAGTCAAATTACAGGCTGCAGCCACATCTACAATCAGCCGAATGAAACCCACTCTCTCTCCCCAAACATATCCAAGAGAGCACCAATCGGTTCAAATGTTCAAATCACAAAATCAAACCTGACCTTTGCAGAACTGCTTTTAATGTGAGATTAATATTGTGTGTTGTGTATTTTTAGTGGGTTGTTTTATATATATATAAAGTGTCTTTGAGTAATATAAAAAGTGCTCTTTCGTATTATTATTCATGACGGCTGTGGCTCAGGAGTTAGAGTTGTCCTCCAATGATCGGAGGGTCGGTGGTTCGATCCCAGCTCCTGCAGTCAACGTGTAGAAGTGTGCTTGGGCAAGATGCTGAACCCCAAATAGCTCCCGATGGCATGGCAAACAATGCTGAGTGTGTGTGAATGTGCATCACTACCGACGAGATGATGTGCACCTTATATGGGAGCCTCTCCCTCTGTGTGGATGCTGACTTGTGTTGTAAAGTGCTTTGAGTGATTGCAAAGATTGGAACATCGCTATATAAATGCAGTCAATTTATCAGGACAATATCAGGCAGTTTTTGATAATCAGTATAGAAATCGTAAAGAGCTAGGATAATCCATGGGGCAGATAGTAAATGTGGCGCTATAAAAAGCATGGTGCTGTATTAAGTAACAGGGTTGCTTTTAAAGCCTTATCCTTCCAGCATTTGCATCATTTAGGCATGCATATTTAGCTAAAAGGGAACAAGAAAGCTGTTGAATGAGAATGAGCTTATTCTTTCTTCCGTTTTGGAACGGCTGTTATGTTTTTTGGTAAATGGCTTCCTCACTCGGCCCAACAACACTTATATATTAATGCGGTCAGAGCCTGGGAGAAAGACTTCATCTAATCAGGAAACCACAAAGCATCCATTCTCCTTCAAACAATTAGTCAGTCATTTTTCTACTAAACTCATACAAATCCATGAAGCAAACCTCTCAAAATAAAATTGAACTTAAATATGACAGTAAGCAGAGATCATACTCTTATCTAAAAATGCATTTACATTATGAGTTTGTCAAGGAAGGCTGGGAAGCAGTAGAGGGGGGGGGGGGGGGAAGAGAGAAGGAAATGGGATTGGGATCTTAGAATTGACCTGAATTATGTGCAATATTGCCACACAGGGGGGAATTACGGCATGTCTCCGTGCATGTGCAGCTTCCCCTCAGCACCGCCTTTAAAGAACTGCCAATCTCATATAGCTGGAATTCACTTTTAACTGGCATCTGCTACAAAGTCAGTGAGTTGAGACTATAAATACTAGGATTCCCTGCGTAATGTGAGAACTTAAACATGAAAGTACAAGGAGAATCCTCTTAGCACAATCAGTGAACTGTGTAGGAAGAAAGCTGGATTTGCACCCTCTTTTTAACTAATGTCTAAAACATTATGTCAATTTGAAAGGGAGGTTAGTAAGAATGCTGTGAAAGCAAACTCATTTTCATCAGGCACGACATTGAAAGTGCACCTGAGAGCAATGTATCTGCGGTCCTTCTCCACTTCAATGAAATCTAACTTTTCTTGGAACTCTCCAGAAAGACTATGTACAGATTTAAACAAAAATCTATAATTGATATTGCTGAAGACACATAATTGGGCTGTGATGAAAAACAATTATCCAAAAACACAACATTGCAGTATTTGCAATAACAGATCGATACACCCAGGTTGATGGCAAGATTACAGTATATAAACATGTATGATTTTTCAGACATCGTTCATGTCTCACAATCTTGAACAGATGAAAAACTCTTTACGGACTTACAATATAAAATACGCAGAATGGGAATAATTGCAAAATTGTATAACCATTTTGTAAGTAAAGACCTTGAAGCTGGAAAATCTTTTTCAAACATTTCAAATTGAGTTCCATTTAGCAAGAGTATAGGAGATTGTTTGAGTGGTCCACATCTCAGTTTGACAGTTATATGCTGTTCTACAAAGACTTTTCCCTCCATACTGGTACAAAAGAAACATTGACTTTTCCACATTACAAGTTTCCTCTTGGCAGTGCAGCTACAGTTAACTGAAAAAGTGAAGGTCTGAGGGTGTCGGCCACAGTGCAGGCTGCTCATACCTTCTGTGTCCTGGCCCCAGCTGTGGGTTAGCAAAGAGAGGATTGCCATTCCTGTCCCCAGCCATCTGACGAGCCACCACCCCCGTCGCATCTTCTGTCAAGCTTTATTGCCTGCCCACCTGGACAAAAAAAAAAAAAAAACGGGAGTGAGGATTTCTCATTCATGTATCGTCAAGCCCTCCTGCCCTCATGCACAACATCTGTGAACAACACACACCACATCCACCTACAACATAATCATTAGGTTCATATTTCACATAAAACACATTAATCTTGCAATCCAATTTTGATTACAGTAAATACAATAATCCATTGGATTATCTGGATCAATCTGAATGTATGCAGTTACTTCTGGATTACCCCAAAACACTGATTTGGGAAAATGCAGCAATACTTTGATTTATTATACATGCAGATTTAAAGTGACTCCCGGATATAAATTCATTTGTATCGTCTCATGGGCTGGGCAGTATAACACAACTTCATAGATCACAATCTACAAAGTCTCCGTCTAATTTACTTGAGAATTTATTTTAGATGAAAACCTTTTCCGATCTTTTTCTTGGAGGATTCGAAAGCAAGGTAGCGCTCAGTGTTTCCCTTCCCTAACAATAAGTGGTTGGTTGGCCACCAATGAGGGCACTCTTTTCCCAATCAATCCGTCGTGTTACTCACTACAGACATGCAATCCACAGGACAGGTCGTAATTCCAGATAGCCGGCCTCTTTTCCCAAGCTTTACTGGGTCGTGCATAAGGATCTAAGCGGTGGCAGTGTGTTTAATTTAGCTGGAATATGACTAAATATAGACACACTTTAAAATACTCAAAATAATGGATTATGCTTGAGATGTTTCTCTGAAAGTTGTGATACTTGTTTCCAGCCTTAACCAATATCAATTCAAATTGACCCCAGCCTCCATCCTCAAACTACACCACTACAAACTTTTTAAAGCACTCTTTTGGTTCTGTATTTTTGAAACCGCACCACAGCTAGTTTAAAGAATATTATAGATCCAAGAGAAAACTGACAGGAGGGTGGGACTGAGAGAAAAATGTGTAATTTCAAATCAGTCTGCTACTTCAGCACCACGGACAGCGCCACCGCTTTATCAATATAGAGCGCAGTTAGGCTATTGATATTTCAGAGCCATGGTTGGGGCCATGGATTCTAACTTGCACAAACCTCAGTCAGATGAAGGATCAATGAATCATCCAGACTAGACTAAAATATTCAACTAAGCAACCCCTCTGGCCCTGCACTCTCTGCCACTACAGGATGGAGAGGAGAGGTGGCAGGTTAACAAGGGGCATGCATTTTGTTTACAAGGGAGATGGCACTCACTCCTCCCCCCCTCCCCCCCCCCCCCCCACTCACACTACTACGCCTACTGAATGTAAGGTGAATATTTACAAACGCAAGAAGAAATACATTGCTGGTGGAATTTGACGGCATAACACTGCACAAACAAAATAATCCTCGTCAGAAGTTAGAAGTGTTTTTACATAATACATAATGATGGTGCTTAAATCAAACTGAAAATACCTATTCAGGCTTTAGTGGAAATCACAAGCAAAGCAGTACGTACAGATTGTATGTTGAGCCTTGTCGTGCATCGCACACACAAACCCATAGTACACAGCCTCCACTCTGAGCTAGAGGAAAGCAAGGTGTCAGTAGGAGGAATACAAGGTTTTTAGCTTCTGTCTGTCTGAGCTATTTGATGTCACACCTTCCTCACAAGGCTTATTCTCAGAGCAGGCGATAAGCTGTGAAATCAGCTTGCATAGCATATGCTAAAGGGACTGGAGGGGACCCACAAGCAGCAACACTATCATATCAAAGCATGTTTGACAAAATCAAAATCTCTGACTCATACTATCAGCACTTCTTCATTTGTATAGTGATTTCCCTGTCTTTTCACTCACGTTCTTTTACACACACACACACACACACACACACATTGTACTGTATGTGTTATTTATGTACTTGCTTTCTTACCAAATCTGTGCAGACATAAACCCAAACAAATGTTACCCCCCTGAATCCAACGCTCCCAAACAACAGACATCTTTAATGAACAGTCAGTGGGCAGCAGGAGATAGCGGTGTTTTCTTCTATGCAACAAGAGCGATTTCACTCTGGTTTCCTATTTTCTCACTGCCTTCTCATCTCGCCGGCTCCCAGTGGTGTTCCCTTTTGAAGCAGATTTGATTTCCCACATTCGTACATCTATCTTTCTTAACAGGGCTGAGTAAGATTGCTTTGATCCCTTTCACACGAGAGAACTCAGACCTGCACAACCAGCCACCCTGAAGAGGGAAGTCATTTCTTTCTTCAGTTTCCTCCAAATCTCCTTTTGGTTGACATGGGAACGCCGCTTCTCATTTACATAGGCTAACAACGATGTTCCTTCAAACTTAATGAACAGGGATACTAGAGAGATTGCTGACAAGAGTGCTGAAAGAAAAATGGCTCCACTGCAGTCCTCTCATAACAGCCCAGGAGTCACGTCATGAACAAATATCTGTACTTTCAGCAACAATGCAATGTTTTCATGAAGCTGTAAGTGCAACAGTTTAATTCCACTCTGCGTTAATGTTTATCATGTTATCCAACCACAACTCCCTCCAAGTCAAGTGGTTCTGCCGAATAACAATGCTTTGCCTATATTTTTAGTAGCTCTCTTATCATATCTCTTTGGTGACAGGGAGAGAGATTAAACTTTTGATGCAGGGGGGTGGACAAGAAAAAGAAGACAGTGTTTAAGGGTGGGGAGAAGTGAATGAAGCAATCACAGTTATGGATTACACAGAGAGTCAAAATATAGTTCTTTATTCCCCATGTGCAGGGGTTTTGCGCTCCCTGGAAGAAAAAAAGAACTGCTTGTCTCCGTCTTTCTTCCTCTGTCTGTGTTCCTTCGATCGCCTCTCATCCGGCATCGAGTTCTCTTTCCACATCTTCCTGTTCGTGGGCTTTGGTGTTGACAGACTGTCAGACATGTCCAAATAACAAAAATCACAACTTTTTCATTAACTTTTAAAAGCCAAACGGCAGGAAACAACAAACAAAAAGGTATTGGTGTTAGTGTTCTGCTCCTGGGAAGTAGAAATTAGTAAATATGTTTTAATTAATCGCCAATCAGACGCACTGGAAACTCACTGAAGGTTTGGTTAAAGTGACAATCTAAATTGACAAATCAATTGCTAATTTGTCTTTACTGCTTGCAGAAGATTAAACACGCTGAAAACTACTTTTTAATTTCACAAGCACATCAATATACCATCCAGAAGTGAATTTGTTTTCAAGGCAGTTTTGTTCAAAGTTGACAAAAAGTTGCCTTTTGTTACAGTTCAGTGTTTGGAGGTGAGAAACCTCTCAAAAGTGGAAACTCTATTCTTCCAACTTCAACAAGTGAGTAGATTAATAAAATTGTATAGAGCTTTTGGTTCTTTAGAATCCATATTTACAAAATAAACAAGTTAAAACCCAGTTTGCACTGACACATTTAAAAGAACTTGCACGCCGTGTAGAAACATATTGTAAGATAAATACTAATGGTTGTAAAAGTTGAGCCTGCACAGCTTGGACATTCACATAATAAGCAGCAAAAGGTTCCTTTCATGTGTAGGCTGTATGAAACCAGCGGTGCCACTTGTCCTCACAAATTTCTTAGTCTGTTTTATGTCAAAATAAGTCCATTCAGTTTTGTAAAATGTGAAACCGAGATGGTAACCACTCAAGCAGGGAAGTAATGACACCACACTGTTGTTTTCCAGCTGTTAAGTAGAGATGTGGAAGCTGCTTCTCTTTGATAGCTGACAGTGGAGGGTTTTTTGAGTGGGTTATCATTGTCTCTTAAATATGTAAAAGCAAAGTCAACCACTGAAGCAGAACAAAATGGACTAGAGGCAGAAAGCCACAATTCCCTGACAAAATATGGCTGATGTACGACTCCAACAATCTCTTATGACACAACAGTATAAATACTTTAGCCGGGCTATATGGTTGAAATCATTATCACTGTAGTTACAAGGATATTTACCAGGCATGGGATGATATGACAATTTAATCTCACATCTAATATCATTACAACTCTTTAAATGGCACTAAAACATACTGGATTCACACTTAACCTTATATTTTGTTAAGGAACATATTTTATTGCATCACAGATAGACACATTTTTTGTTAAAGGCCCTGTCACACATATGACAGAAACGTATGCACACGAAAATGTGTCCAAAATACGTCCAACTTTTCATCGGATCGGATCAGAAAAGTGAACATATACAGATACGCATGTCTAACCTATTGATATCGCATCACTTCCTAATACAAAATGTATCAGACAAATACCCAACAAATGCATAAGATATACAAAAATATGGTGTATACAAAATATCGGCAACACGCTGGTGTACGTTGATATAAGGTAAGGTATAAGTAGTATTAGTTAAGAGCTCACTGTGTTACGCTGGGGTGCGTTGTTGAACACTGATGTTTTGAACATGTTCAAAATTACCGGACATACCCGACGTGTGCTTCATAAGATATGCAGACGTTACACATAAGTTACGTTACGTTAGACATACGTGAATACGGAATACGTAGGTGAATACTTACCTACGTAAATACGTAGGTGAATATAGTACGTGAATACCTACGTGTCTACGTTAAAGGTACGTTAGATGAAGGCTACGTCGGCTGACGGTGAACCCTACAGCCAGTTTATTGATAACGAGTGGATAACCTATTCCTACCCTATGTTAAGATGATGCCTGACGATGGAGTAATTTATTAGATGTGTTTCTACAGTACAGCTAGCGTTCAGCATGTTAGCCGTTCTCCAGCATCAGCATGACGTGAACCAGATGGCACTTTTCCAGCTCCGTTGTCCAGACGCTCTGATACGTTTTAAATGAGTAAGTGATACGCTATCAATGTTTGACAAACGTATAATAATTTGTTATGTATACGTTATGTATGCGTCAGCTACAACACCGCTGTGGAAAAGTTGGACGTATTTGGACTCTGACACATTTTGAGTTAATTTTCATATAAATGTTTGTGCCATACAGAACTGTGTGACAGGGCCGTATGTCTGGCGTGTTCGGCGTCTCGTCTGCGTCCTTCAAACGATCACTTACCCTTAATTTATATCAACCTATTGCCGATATTTCGTATGTGCCGGCATACGGATATGTGTGACAGGGCCTTAACATCCTTTTTAGTGAAAAACAAACAATGTCAAAAAAGGCAATCATAAGATCCCCCTGTATAAATATAGGACATATATCCATCCCTAGATGCATCAAATGTTTGACAGATTACATAAAATAATCAAACTGATGCTTAATGCAAATAATTGTGTTACATTGTTATGCATTACGCAAGATCAAACAAAAGGTTAAGTAACTTATTTTGGTAGTTTCTAATCATAAAAGCATTGCGTTAGACAATAGAAATGTGTAGAATAACCTCATGATAAGATTGAAACAACACAATATGATTCTGCTAAAAGTCCATAAAAGAAGGATGGATAGTAAAATATCATACATTACAGACAGTAATCACTTCTGCAGCTACACTTTATGTTTGCTTTGTTTTCCAAATGAATCATACTTTAAAGAAGTTATAAATTCATCCTCATAATTATAAAAAGCTTGTCCAAGTTGTGCAAAGCAGTCGGAGACACCGAGTTCCTTGGAATCCCAAACTGAGTTGAACAATCCGCAACAAAGTGCCTCATATGCTAACTAGAGAACAAAGTCATTTCTCAAGAGATTTGACATCCTCATCCATCTTGCATCAACCTCCTCCCCTTAGTGTAGGTAATGAAAATTGCGTACTCATCAGTGAAAGGAAAGCACCAGATTGCCTCTTAAGTGGCTCCTCCCCATCCTCTCCCCATCCTCATTTACACTGCAGAGCCATGTCATCCGATTGATCAAGTGACCAAGTGAAAAACAAAGCACAATAAATTATGCAAAGATCTAAGTCATAAAACCTGGAAGATGCCAGCAGCACATGGGCTCATAAATTAGTTATCCATGGTTGCGGTTTTACCCATAATGTCAGAGTACTCAAATAAAATGCAACACAAGGAGTATTTGTTTAATTACCATGTTTACAACCCTATTACATCCCAATTAGTATCATAATAGCAGCAGACTGTAATATTCATATTTAAAACACCCGCAGGCAACTAACACTCTTTGCACTTTTGCAGGAACGTGGAGAACAATACGTATAAATAAAAAATGGATTGTGCTTCATATAGACAATACAGATCAATTATAATGCTTTGATAGACTGATACCAAACAAGCAGACATGAGAATAATGAATTTGGAACAATAAAGAACACAAGGGGCTGGCACAGTGACTCAGCATTCCTTCCACACAGCAAGAAGACGCTTTTCTGTGTGTATATGTTCTACTCTTTGCCAAAGACCTGTAGCACTTGTGAAGTGGAAACGTTCCCATTGTACGTGTGTGTAATGGTTTTGACTTTTGCAGAATGCAGAATGCACGCTGGCTCCCACTCAGCACTGGTAACACGGTAAATTGACAATTAATGTTACTAAGTAACATTTTATGTAAAAATATCAATCCTCCTGGCACTCCCAGGAGACTCTCAATTTCCACTAGCTTCACTAAGTGTCCACCCTTTTCGCACTTCTCACATGTTCCTCTCATTAGCAAATGCCTTTAAGAAAAAGCATACAGCTCAGGAAGGAAAGAAAGATCACTGTCTGCAGCCACACAGCAGCCACACAGCTGTACAACATGTTCAGACTCACACCTGTCCAGAATCACTGAGATGGCAGATTTCCAGAAGAGAGATGCTATGCATAATTGAAGAAACCTCCTGGAAAAAAAAGGATTTCCTTCTCCTACAGATGGTGTTTTACTTTCTGTAAAATATGCATATCTTGTGTGACTTTTTACTGATCAACACACAGGGATGACCGATATAACATAACATCAAGTTACCTCTTAGAATAAACTTGATTATATGAATGCAGTTTTCATACTGTTAGGGTTAGTCTGCACAGATTACTGATGCAGCATTTAAAAACTTCTCTTCATTTCTCTTTAGTTTATTAGTTTAGTTTGTTAGATATAACACGGTGAACCATTCTCAAACATATTATACTTTATTCCCCAAAATATTTTGCAATTGTTCCTTCATGAGGGTGGTATCTGAGGTTGTTTGCTTTAAAAAAAAATACTGTATATAGTCAATAATATGTATCAGTCAATGAACCCTTCATTAAGCCCCGCCCCCCCACTTATACTCGTCAGATCTTGCATGGAGCCCCACTGTCACTAACTGCACTCCCTGAAGAAATATTATCTTTTTTTTTTTTGGAATAAATAAACAAATATTTCAGAGAGAAGCAGACAGAAGGGTCTACAATATAAAATGAAGGATATATTCAGAATCGCAAACAGGTTAAAAAGATAAAGATAGATGTTAAAGCTTACAGTTCACAGTGTTACATGGTTCCTGTAAAGCAAGGTAGCTCTATATTCTTCTACGGTTACAAACATTAAAAAGCAAAAGCAGCATGTGTATATTTAGTTTACCTTCAGTAGTTCAAGTGCTATAATGATGTGCTGTACTCTGCTAATGCTAACTCCACAGGTTTTTACTTTGAAACGTAACATTTCAAAAACTCATATCTCCTTCCAACCTCTCCAGGCAACAAGTATCACTATTATATGTGCCTAAGGCCCAACGTATAACCATAAAGAGCTCGAAATCCACAAAACCAGCCAGAAAATGAAGAAAATCTGAAAATGGTTGAATGAAAGCTGTGTAGTTCTCTGATCCTGGTCAGAGCTGACCATTGCTACAGTATGATTGGCTGTTCTGTGGTCAAGGGGTGGAATGTAGCACAGGGTGAATTAGTCATGTGATTGATTTTTTTTTTTTTAAGAGCACAATTGTTTAATCTATTTAATGGCAGAAAATAGTGATGCATGTATCTGAGTCTAATGTGACTTCAAAAGTCTTGTTCTGTGCGACCAACCGTCCAAAAGACAGAAGAAAGATATACAGTTTACAATTATATCAAACACAGTTAAGCAGGAAATCATCATTCATGGTCAAATTCCCAAAACATAAACAATGCTTGCACACGGTAAAATAGAACTGGGTAAACCAACCCAGCACAAAAAGCCTCCTTCAGCCACACCTGTTTCTAATTCAGAGCAGAGTGGTGCACTACTTAATCTGAAATGGGGAGTTATGTTGTTATCTTTTATGGTCTTAATAGAACCACACAGTGCATCAGTCATAGTTAATGACCCAAAGGTCTCAATAGGTGACGTCACAGGTGTGTAATGTCTTACCTGGGCCTGTAAATTGATCTAAACTTGGCAACAACAAGCAAAATCAAGCACTTAATATACCCGTCACAGTAACGTAACGCCAGCTGCTCAACTCTACTGTGCAACTCCAAACTAGGGAAACGTAAACCAACCTGATGCTTTCAGCAAGGTCACACACAGAAACACACATGCATGCATGACCCAAATTCCACAGAAATCCAACAAAATGAATAATAAATAAAGCAAATGTTAAGTCAGTTCGGTTCGGTGTGCTTGACCAGTGCTGAGCTATTCATTACCTACTGTGGGATGTAATCAGTGGCAGAAAGGGAGCCCTGGTGCTCTAATGACGGCAGTGATTAGCTAACAGACTGGCTTGTGGCTCACACCCAGCTACAGATAGCATTCAAATACCAAACAGAAAGCAGGCTAAACATCGAGGCAAACAGCCGGTGCTGAAGCCTTATCGCTCTCCAGTTCATAGATACCAAGACAATTCATTAACTGAATAATGAAGGTATTTGATCACTGAGACAAGGAGACGTTTGAGAGGGCACTGTAACTCATGCTCTGCACTGCTGGGCCAGACTCTCCCTTCACACTCCCCGACAATTTCAGCTGCACCGGGAAGCCTTAAGTTCACTATGAGAACTAAATGTTTAAATTGGACATGACGTCAGCAAACTGCACAGATCATGCTCAGGTCCACTAATCCAGGTGGTCAGTGACGTTTAAAGGAAAGGAAACTGAAGAAAGGACGGACAATAATGAGCCAGTAGACTTTGAATGGAGCGCACACTTTTTTTTTTATTTGCTCTTAAAGCCGCATTGAAATAAACATGTTTTACACTTCATTAGTTTTTCCGTTTTCCATGCCATGATAAACACCTATTTAACAGTAAATGTCCAAAAGATATACGAAAATCTTCTTG
Source organism: Cottoperca gobio (assembly GCF_900634415.1). NCBI lineage: Eukaryota > Metazoa > Chordata > Actinopteri > Perciformes > Bovichtidae > Cottoperca > Cottoperca gobio. Next base: position 15,650,826 of record NC_041369.1, on the reverse strand, counting down.
TCCAAATCGTTTTACTTCCTATGAAACAGTGCACCTTTAATGCTTTATCTTATAGCACAAGAGTATGTCCAAATAACTTTAATCAATAATGTATTTTATGCTAAATCAACTTTGGTTAGGCCATTCAATTCTCTCCCAAATAGATATCAAACTGGTTTAAGCTCGAGTAATCACTCCCTCTATTATTATTATTATTATTATTATGGCCTGCACTGATTGCAGTATGTAGTACAATTTCGGGAATTTCTCAAAAATGTTTACTGACAATTGGAGTTTTAACTTATAGCTTCATGATGGCAGGAAGAATTACAACCAGAAACTGAACTAGAATATATCAACATAATAACATATCATATAGGGGTGCACAATTATGGCTGTCATTACCAGACTTATTCATCCATCTGTCAAAGTGTACTACAAACTGACACTGTTGTACTAAAAAGCAATTAAAGAATTTGTTTAAATTGTAAGATGTTGAAATACCTTTTCACAAAATCAGATCAAAAATAATGAATCCACATCAGCAGCATGCAGCCGAATCAAAGAAATGTTCATATTCAGCTGCAGCCTGCTTTGAAAGCAAAGAGCAGCTAATCACGGTGTGATCCAAACAGACCCCTGTGATTGGTCAGACAGTTGACCTATGAATCCAGAGCCATTGATTGGCTACAACAAAGCAGAGCTATGAATGCGGAGTGTAAATATCACAGCCAATCAAGCTTAATTAATTGTATAAGCCACACGTGTGTAAACCTGTGCAGCCCCATCTTACCCTGATACAATTACATACATTGTATCCTGGTCTTAAAGGTTGCATTTGTCTCAAATACTGTCCCTTCTTTAAGCTCCAAAGTAATCCAGTCACATGATCAAAACCAATAGTGTATACACTGGGGTAATAAACCCCTGATGCATTGCTCTTACATTTAATTTACTTGTTTGTCTTCAATCACTAACACTGCAGACTGTGCTTACCTCGATATGATGATGTAACTGTCATTATGACGAGCGATTCTGAGTGCTTTTGTATGCATGTGGCTGCGGGACAGAGTAGCCCTCAGTGCGAAAAGTATCCTCAATGTGCACTTGACACAGAAATGAAAAGCTATTATGCAGTTGATGTTCATTCCGTTTTCCTAATTATGTAACTTCTTTTTTTCCCTCCCACCTCTGTTACGAAGCACATTTTATCATATTCCCTATGGGGAAGTGTGCTGAGCCGACTGGTGCGGAGTCTAAATACAGACATAAAAAGGTTGGGGTGTTTAGCCTGGGTGTTTCGGCTGGAAACACTGACCCTAATGGGAAAAAGTATAAACACCATTATGTGCTTTTGCTGTGCTGCTAGGAGCAAATGAAAGATTTAATGTGGGCCACAAGGGCTCTCATGATTATTGTGATGGGATGAGATGGTTTGAACATGATAAACTCTGTGCACCTCTTTATGCAATGTACTTTCACAGACAAAACATTGCTTGTTCTTGGTAGAAGAACAAGCAATGTTTTGTGTTTGTTATGTTTGATGAACATCTGCAGGGATGATAAGGACGTATTCTAGATTAATGGCAATGATGACTTAATTAATAAATAAGTAAAGATGTGACGTTAACGAACAATATCCAATAGTATATTAGAACGTGCATAATGGTTAGCCTCACAGACCGATTGCTGTTTCGTCTTCCTCCCTGCAATGTGTAAAACTGACTGGAACCAAAACCAAATAGCCCCCAATAACAGTTGTCGTAGGAGTGAAAAGATCCTCCAAACCACAGAGATTTAATTAGATGCTGCAAAAGTATTGAGAACTACAGAGACTTTAGTAAACAGCACTTTCTCTCTGGCCACCAGCAAAGCCACACATGGATTGAGCCAGTTTAGCACAAGACAAAGCTTGAGTTTGTTGGCCATGCTGCCAAAAAAGGACCACAATAGTGTGGGTTGCTTATCTACTGTTGTGCGGCCACATTTGAAGCGCATGTATTCACTGCTTGATGCGGCACCGCACAGCGTGACAATGGCGGGCTCCACCAGGCCTGTGAAAATACAGCCAAAATAACTAGCAGATATCCCCGGTAAAGACTAGGCCAGTTGTTCTAATGATGTGGAATATGGCTAAAGGATTACGTTAAAGCTACATTCAGAAAGTGACTATAATATATTATTACACATTTTGATACAGGATATTACATAATGGAAAGCAGGATAACATATGATAGGCAGTAACAGGCGGTTGGCTTTTAGGCCACTGTATTTCCTAGTGTCAAGAGAAAGTGATAGCTGCAGGACATGAAGGAGTGGAGCAGGCAGGGGAAAGTCACAATGATATGGATGAAAAGCAGATGGGTGCTCTACCATCTTCTGTTGAAGTCAAGAATACATTTTCTAATGTTTGTTTTGTTCAAAGGGACACTGTATGAAACAAAATAATAAAAAAAACTGAACCAGAATTAGACCAAACCAAGCACAAGTCAGCACTAGTACATACAAAACACATCATTACAACGTTCAAATGGACTACACGATAATATCTCTGGGACCTTCCCTCTCATTTACTCTCGAATAACCCCGTAATAGGAAGCTGAAAAGTAAACCTACATGCAGTGCATGAAAGTAGATGATGTATTCAGCTGCATCTAAAGTCAACAGAGCCCAGTGGTCCACTAAACCTCTCATTTTCTCTAATTCATCGCGAGTGAGGCACAGATCTCAGAGGGTCTAATCCCCCTGCCTTAGTCATCTCATGACCACATTTTAAATCGCTAAACCCTCGCTGAGCTCAGTCCATGTGGGTGCCACCACCACTCTGCGCTGTCTGCTTAGCATCAACAATGCCCTATCCGTGTCACAAGGCGCACTGCTCTGCACAATAGAAACCACTTCGCCACATGGTCTTAAACACATGCAGCTGATGCCAGACAAAAGAAAGTTTTTTTGACTTTTTGTAAATCTTTCACCTCAGTGGGTGATTTTTGACCTCTGCTAACTGCAGCATGGCTGCGATTGTCCCGGGATTAGTCTCCGAGCCTCAACACACAATGGAACGACCCTTTCACAGGAAAAATAAAATCCAAAAGGGGATGTTCAGAATTATGAGGCATGTGGTCATTTATTGGTGCATTCATGTAGATGAGCAATATAGTCGAAAAAAGCAGAAAAGTAATAATAATGTCATGTTGTTCCCTGTAGAGCCAGGCTGGTTGATATTAGTTTATTGCAGATGTATTGGTTTATGTGTATATGTGGGACAACAATTAAGAAACTGCAGTACAAAAATGCCAAACTAGGTTGCGTGCATGTTTTGTTTTTTAAATTAATATCGTTAAGGGATTGTTGTCCAATATCGCTCGTGCTGCTAAGGGATGTTTCAGTAAATTCATTGGGTGCAGTTTGTGTTGCAAATGCATGATAGAGTATG